>NW_021181859.1:0-1580 GCF_002162155.2 Triticum dicoccoides | reverse complement strand
GAGTTGGAATCGTCCATTCATGGGCCGACCATAATGGGCCATCGTTAATAGGCCGTATTTGATGACGCTATGAAAACGGCCCAACGTACTAACGGACCACAAACGGGCCGACTGTAACCACAGGCTGAATTTGGCCCACCATCAGAAAATGACAATAACGGGCCGTAAGTAAACGAATGCTGGAAATGAGCCCAAGAATAAATGGGCTCTAAGAAGGCCGAAAGATAACATGGGCTGGAAACGGCCCAACGGAATAACGGGCCGTTAATGGGTATAAAGTGATACACTGCTCATTACGGGACAGTTTCACCACGGGCCGTTAATGGGTGTAAAGTGATACATTGTTCATTACGGGCCAGTTTCACCACGGGCCGTTAATAGGCCAAGAGTTACATAGGGCCTCATATGGGCCAAAAGACGTCATGGGCCATACATGGGCCAGAAGTGAAAACAGGCTGGAATCATATTGGATGGCCCAGATGAAGCTACTGGGCCTAATTCGGATAGGGCGTAACGGGCCTTGGGTTAGCGGGCTGTAAATGGGCTATATGCGAATAGGCCGTTAACAGGCTTTCCATGGGCCGGCCCGCCACCTTTTGACCAAGTCAAATGGGCCGGCCTTTTCACAGGAATGGGCCTTTATTGGGCCGTGCCACATGTCAACGTATCATAGGCGCCTTCCGTCCAATGAGTGGTTGACATCTGTCCCAACGATGAGCCGACACGTGTTTCCTCCAGCCAATGATGATTTTACACGTGGAAAATCCCCATTGGTCGTGGCTGTTAACGGGTTATCGGATCCAAAACCCGACCCGATAGCTTAACAGCGTTCCATTACGGTGGATGCCACGTGTCGGTCACCCTTGACGAAAGCACTTCTGTGACGCGCGATTTATCGTCATGGAAGTGGACAGTTTCGTGATGATAATTTTGGTAATGTCATGGAACACTTCTACGACAACACAGGTATGACTATCTTGATTCTGTCATAAATTTGTCATGGATGTACATGCATGACAAAAAAAGCGACCTACTGTGACAAACACGTATCATCACGGAAGTGTATTTTTTTTGTAGTGATTCTGCAGTCCAGTCCATAGAAACAACCCTTTTCATTGATACCGATGCATATGTAGTGTAGATCCTTGCTTGCGAGTACTTTGGGTGAGTACTCACGGTTGCTTTGCTCCCCCATTTCCCCCTTTCTTATTCTTTCCGGTTGATGCAACTAGATGTCGGATCCCAGGAGCCAGATGCCACCGCCGATGCTTACTACTACGTGGAGGCCGCCGCCGACCAGGAGTAGTTAGGAGGCTCCCAGGAAGGAGGCCTTGCCTTTTCGATCGATGTTGCTTTTGTGCTAGCCTTCTTAAGGCAAACTTGTCTAACTCATGTCTGTACTCAGATATTGTTGCTTCCGCTGACTCTTGTGTATTCGAGTTTATGTATTCGAGCCCTTGAGGCCCCTGGCTTGTAATATAAAGCTTGTATTCTTTTAATTTGTGTCTGGAGTTGTGTTGTGATATCTTCCCGTGAGTCCTTGATCTTGATCGTACAAATTTGCGTGTATGATTAGTGTA
>NW_021181858.1:0-878 GCF_002162155.2 Triticum dicoccoides | reverse complement strand
ATGATGACGATGGCGGCTGCTCGGGGCCCTTCCGGTCACGTGGCTCGGTGAGGGGGTTGGCGACGAGGTGCAGGAGCTCGGGAGCACGTCGGAGAGGGGAGGGGGTGGCCGTGGTCATGGCTACGGCGAGCGGCGCTCCCAGGTGCGTTCGGTGACGAGAGGGAGGGAGAACAGAGGAGAGATACAAGGGAGAGGGAGAGAGCGAGGGGGTCCAGGGGGGTCGGGGCGGCGCCGAGGAGATGACGCGCGGCGTCGCGGTGGCCAGGCGATGCAGGCGAGCAGGGTGGTGGCATGGCGAGCTCGGGCGCGCGCGCCGTGTCCCTCCTCTGCCTACTGGCGCGAGGAGGAAGGCGACAGGGAAGGGAGGCGGCGGTGGGCTGGGCCAGCGGGAGGAGCTGGGCCGGCTGGGCTGCACGGGTGAGGCCAGGTACTTCCTTCTCTCTTTTTATTTTTTTTTGTTCTGTTTCCCTTTTTATTTTATTTTGCCACTGTTTTCAAATTCAAAATAATTTCTTACAGTGCCAAAACATTCTGAAATATTTTATGTTACCTCTCTGGATTATTCCAAAAGTACATAAAACATTTCAAAGCATTTGCAAATATATTCATTATATATTATGAATATATCCCCAAATTCAAATAGATTATTGATTTAAATTCAGAGACCAAATAATTCCTTAAAAATATTCCAGAATTTTGGTTTGATATATAACTCTTGCCAAAATTCACAAAACTATTTTTAGGGCATTTTGGATTCACAGAATGCAATTTTAAAGGGTGCTTGCCCTTCTTTTATTTAGGGTTTTGAGGCTTCCAAAATTCCTCAATTCAAGTTTTCAAAAATATAGACATGATGCACACATGAAGCTAACCTAGAG
>NW_021181857.1:0-1056 GCF_002162155.2 Triticum dicoccoides | reverse complement strand
CAAGTGAGGTAATCTTCACACAACCCATGTAATACATAAGGGAAAGAGATACATAGTTGGCTTACAATCGCCACTTCACACAATTACATGAATAAAGCATTACAACAACCAAATACAATCAAGGTCCGACTACGGAACCAAAATAAAAGAAGAACCCCAAATGCGACAAAGGTCCCCGATCGACCCCAACTGGGCTCCACTACTGATCAACTAACACGAAACAACATAAAGGACAAGATCTTCATCGAGCTCCTCCTGAGCTTGGTTGCGTCATCTGCACAGACTCATCGGCACCTGCAAGCTGGTTTTGGAAGTATCTGTGAGCCACGGGGACTCAGCAATCTCGCACCCGCGAGATCAAGACTATTTAAGCTTATAGGAAGGATGGAGTAATGAGGTGGAACTGCAGCAAGCGACTAGCATATATGGTGGCTAACAAACGCAAATGAGAGCGAGAAGAGAAGGCAAAGCACGGTCGATAAAAGTATGATCAAGAAGTGATCCTATAACAACCTACGTCAAGCATAACTCCAACACCGTGTTCACTTCCCGGACTCCGCCGGAAAGAGACCATCACGGTTACACACGCGATTGATCTATTTTAATTAAGGTCAACTTCGGGTTTTCTACAACCGGACGTTAACAAATTCCCATCTGCCCATAACCGCGGGCACGGCTTTCGAAAGTTCAAATCCCTGCAGGGGTGTCCCAACTTAGCCCATGACAAGCTCTCACGGTCAACGAAGGAATAGACCTCCACCCGAGACGTTCCGATCAGACTCGGTATCCCGGTACAACAAGACATTTCGACAGGGTAAAACTAAACCAGCAACACCGCCCGAATGTGCCGACAAATCCCGATAGGAGCTGCACATATCTCTTTCTCAGGGCACACTCAGATAGGTCAAGCTACGAGTAGAACCAACCCTCAAGTTTCCCCGAGGTGGCCCCGCAGGCTGCCCAGTTCGGACCAACACTCAGAGGAGCACTGGCCCGGGGGGGGTAAAATAATGATGACCCTTGAGTCCGCGAAACCCAAGGGAAAAAGAGGCTAGG
>NW_021181856.1:0-1294 GCF_002162155.2 Triticum dicoccoides | reverse complement strand
AATTCCTCATGGAGAAGTGGTTGGCCTTGCTGCAACATGAGATTGTTGCAATAGGATTTACGGCTTAGAGCATCAGCCATGACATTGGCTTTGCCTGGGGTGTAGGTAATCCCTAGATCATAATCTGTGATTAACTCCAACCAACGTCTTTGCCTAAGGTTCAAATCTGGTTGGGTGAAGATATACTTGAGACTCTGGTGATCGGTGTAGATCTCGCAACGTTTACCAAGGAGGTAATGTCGCCAGGTCTTGAGTGCATAGACTACGGCTGCAAGCTCTAGATCATGTGTGGGATAATTATCCTCATGTGGATGCAACTGTCGAGATGCATAGGCAATCACATGACGATCCTGCATAAGAATGCAACCTAGTCCCTGTTGTGAGGCATCGCAGTAGATAATAAAGTCTTTAGTGAAATCCGGTGGCACAAGTATGGGAGCAGAAGTCAAGCGCCTTTTCAGTTCCTGAAAACTGTGTTCACACTGTGGGGACCACTCAAACTTTTTATCTTTCTTGAGAAGTTCCGTGAGGGGTTTGGCTACTTTGGAGAAGTTTTCAACAAAGCGGCGACAATAGCTGGCTAGACCAAGGAAACTCCTAACTTGTTTGACTGTTTCAGGTGGAGTCCAATCGAGAACGGCTTGAACTCTCTCGGGATTGACAGCAATGCCCTTACCAGAGATTACGTGGCCTAAGTAGGTCACTTCTGGCAACCAAAATTCACACTTGGAGAACTTGGCATAAAGGCGGTGTTCTCTGAGTTTTTCTAAAACAAGTCTAAGATGTTCGGCATGCTCTTCCTTGTTCTTCGAGTAAATAAGTATATCATCGAGGTAAACCACGACGAACTTATCTAAGTACTCCATGAAGATCGAGTTCATCAGGCGGGAGAATGTGGCTGGGGCGTTGGTTAGGCCGAAGGACATGACGGTGTACTCATACTGACCATAACGAGTGACAAAAGCTGTCTTGGGAATGTCCCCGTTTCTGATCTTGATTTGATGGTAGCCTAACCTTAAATCCATCTTGGAAAAGACTGAGGATCCAGCGAGCTGATCATACAGGTCGTTGATCCTGGGGAGCGGATACTTGTTCTTTATCGTGACCAAATTAACGGGACGATAATCAACGACCATCCGGTCCGTACCGTCTTTCTTCTTGACAAAGAGGACGGGGCAAGCCCAAGGAGAAGAACTAGGACGGATGAAACCCTTCTGCAAGGACTCATCAAGTTGTTTCTTAAGCTCGGCTAGTTCTAAGGGTGCCATCTTGTAGGGTCTCCGGGAGATTGGAG
>NW_021181855.1:0-1452 GCF_002162155.2 Triticum dicoccoides | reverse complement strand
CCGTCGTAGCAAAATGGTTGGCCGGCTGCAGCTTTTTGTGTTGCCGATTGCAGCCCATCACGGCAGCCCTGTCGGCACCGTAGCAAAATGGTTTGCCGGTTGCAACCTTTTAATTTGCCGGTTCCAGCTGCTCACGCAGCCAATAGCAGCACCGGAGCTCGCCGGTTCCGGCGGGCAGTGGGTGGTTGCAGCAAAGAACACTGGCGAGGGGTGGACTGCAGCGGTGGTCCTAGGGGGCAGCGGCAGCGTGGGCTTGCAGCATCACTGGTGTGCCTGACCTTGCCTTACACTGATGGAAGAAAGGAGCGAGAGGTAGAAGAAGAAATTGGGGACGAAGGGATAGACATGAAAAAGAAAAGATGCAGGCGAGAGACGGAGAGAGGATAAGGGACGTGTGGATGTGGTCTCTTCTGGAGAAAACCAGAAGCGGTGCGCTTGGGGCCCACAACTACATGGTGCGTGGCGTGTGACCGGATGGAGTTTCAGCCGGCGCGCCGTCTTAGAACGTTTTCCTAGTAAAAAGAGTAATGACACGTGATTTTCCTACAAGCGTAAGAGACTACGAGTAAAGACCTCGTTGCAGTGGTGGTGGTCGTGCCATCGTCAGACTCCAGTCCATGATGGTGATGTAGTGGTCGTGGTGTTTCTTCTCCTCTCATTGTTCCAGTTCGCCGCTGATGAATTCGGTTTGCACTGGCCTGGCCCCTTCCTAGGCTCGGAGGTGCAAGGCATAAGGCACTGGGTGAAAGCCTTGTTCTTCGACAGTGTTCGTTCCCGGTGATCCTCCATGGAGTCCTTGTCGAAGACTAAGTCTTCTCACTGGGTCAAGGCCTGTCGGAAGGGAAACGCGTTAGAGGCTATTGAATAGACAATATCTTTCCCATGTTTGGTGGGGCAATCGTGCACAGGTCTGAGCGAAAGCTTCTTGATCAACGAGGTTCGATGCCGGTAAAATGCCGTCCTTGTCGTTTCCCTTGTTGAAGACGTCTCTCAATATCTTGCTTAATTATGATTGCTCCAGGAGGAGGTCATGATAGGTATAGATACAATGAGCAGTGAAATGTTTGTTGATAAACACTAGTGCGGAAAAAGTCTAGTGGTGGCATGCCAAAAAAACTCCTTTGGTGGCATGGACACCCCACGCTATCAATATGGTGTCATTGTTAAAAATTAGTGGCACCGTTGGGAGCCCACACTAAGATATGAGTGCCTTGATCTTCCAAACCTCGTGCCTACTAAGATATGAACTTAATATAAAACCTTCAGGGCTGGAGTGGTCGTGGATTGGCGTTGGCGCGGCGTCGAGGTACTTTGAACGCGGCCACCACACGGGACTTCTCAAGCACCTGCTAGAGTAGGGGATCATCGTCAAGCTCTCATCAACCTTCTGAATCGGACAGGTAGGCGGAGACGAACAGAGCATTGGAGAAATGGCAATAATGGGTGTAAGCT
>NW_021181854.1:0-1949 GCF_002162155.2 Triticum dicoccoides | reverse complement strand
TAGCAAAAATCTTTGTCGATTCCAGCAAAACAAAAACATGGTGGAAGCAAAAAGATGGGTCACCAGTTCCAGCAAAAAAACACAATACGCGGAAGCAAAATAAAATGATACACCGGTTCAAGCAAAAACACAACACGGTGGAAGCAAAATGAGACGCCGGTTCCAGCAAAAAAAGACAGTGGTAGCAAAAAATTGGTCTGGTTCCAGCAAAATCTGAAGACAGTAGTAGCAAAAATTGGGGATGATTGCAACAAAAATACAAACTGGTTCCAGCTATGTGTGTCGCAATTGCAGCACCGCCGTCCGGACGTGGTCACCACGCCGGGTCGTGGTCACCACTGCCATGAGATGGACCCACGGTAGCAGCTTCGCCTTGGATGGTTGCAACTAGTCGTACATAGGTTGCAACCATCCCATGGCGCCGCCGTGGCTCGGATGCAAAACCGATGCAGCTCCGTGCACCACCGGGTTACAGCCCATCGCGCACACCGTCGTTGCCGTCGTAGCAAAATGGTTGGCCGGCTGCAGCTTTTTGTGTTGCCGATTGCAGCCCATCACGGCAGCCCTGTCGGCACCGTAGCAAAATGGTTTGCCGGTTGCAACCTTTTAATTTGCCGGTTCCACCTGCTCACGCAGCCAATAGCAGCACCGGAGCTCGCCGGTTCCGGCGGGCAGTGGGTGGTTGCAGCAAAGAACACTGGCGAGGGGTGGACTGCAGCGGTGGTCCTAGGGGGCAGCGGCAGCGTGGGCTTGCA
This sequence comes from Triticum dicoccoides, assembly GCF_002162155.2. Lineage (NCBI taxonomy): Eukaryota > Viridiplantae > Streptophyta > Magnoliopsida > Poales > Poaceae > Triticum > Triticum dicoccoides. The sequence continues at coordinate 1,194 of NW_021181854.1, read as the reverse complement.
GCATCACTGGTGTGCCTGACCTTGCCTTACACTGATGGAAGAAAGGAGCGAGAGGTAGAAGAAGAAATTGGGGACGAAGGGATAGACATGAAAAAGAAAAGATGCAGGCGAGAGACGGAGAGAGGATAAGGGACGTGTGGATGTGGTCTCTTCTGGAGAAAACCAGAAGCGGTGCGCTTGGGGCCCACAACTACATGGTGCGTGGCGTGTGACCGGATGGAGTTTCAGCCGGCGCGCCGTCTCAGAACGTTTTCCTAGTAAAAAGAGTAATGACACGTGATTTTCCTACAAGCGTAAGAGACTACGAGTAAAGACCTCGTTGCAGTGGTGGTGGTCGTGCCATCGTCAGACTCCAGTCCATGATGGTGATGTAGTGGTCGTGGTGTTTCTTCTCCTCTCATTGTTCCAGTTCGCCGCTGATGAATTCGGTTTGCACTGGCCTGGCCCCTTCCTAGGCTCGGAGGTGCAAGGCATAAGGCACTGGGTGAAAGCCTTGTTCTTCGACAGTGTTCGTTCCCGGTGATCCTCCATGGAGTCCTTGTCGAAGACTAAGTCTTCTCACTGGGTCAAGGCCTGTCGGAAGGGAAACGCATTAGAGGCTATTGAATAGACAATATCTTTCCCATGTTTGGTGGGGCAATCGTGCACAGGTCTGAGCGAAAGCTTCTTGATCAACGAGGTTCGATGCCGGTAAAATGCCGTCCTTGTCGTTTCCCTTGTTGAAGACGTCTCTCAATATCTTGCTTAATTATGATTGCTCCAGGAGGAGGTCATGATAGGTATAGATACAATGAGCAGTGAAATGTTTGTTGATAAACACTAGTGCGGAAAAAGTCTAGTGGTGGCATGCCAAAAAAACTCCTTTGGTGGCATGGACACCCCACGCTATCAATATGGTGTCATTGTTAAAAATTAGTGGCACCGTTGGGAGCCCACACTAAGATATGAGTGCCTTGATCTTCCAAACCTCGTGCCTACTAAGATATGAACTTAATATAAAACCTTCAGGGCTGGAGTGGTCGTGGATTGGCGTTGGCGCGGCGTCGAGGTACTTTGAACGCGGCCACCACACGGGACTTCTCAAGCACCTGCTAGAGTAGGGGATCATCGTCAAGCTCTCATCAACCTTCTGAATCGGACAGGTAGGCGGAGACGAACAGAGCATTGGAGAAATGGCAATAATGGGTGTAAGCT
>NW_021181853.1:0-986 GCF_002162155.2 Triticum dicoccoides | reverse complement strand
AAATTCTTTGAACTTTTCAAATGTTTCAGACTTATGCTTCATTAAGTAGATATATCCATATCTGCTCAAATCATCTGTGAAGGTGAGAAAATAACGATATCCGCCACGAGCCTCAATATTCATCGGGCCACATACATCGGTATGTATGATTTCCAACAAATCTGTTGCTCTCTCCATAGTACCGGAGAACGGTGTTTTAGTCATCTTGCCCATGAGGCACGGTTCGCAAGTACCAAGTGATTCATAATCAAGTGGTTCCAAAAGTCCATTAGTATGGAGTTTCTTCATGCGTTTTACACCGATATGACCTAAACGACAGTGCCACAAATAAGTTGCACTTTCATTATCAACTCTGTATCTTTTGATTTCAACATTATGAATATGTGTATTACTACTATCGAGATTTAGTAAGAATAGACCACTCTTCAAGGGTGCATGACCATAAAAGATATTACTCATATAAATAGAATAACCATTATTCTCTGATTTAAATGAATAACCGTCTCGCATTAAACAAGATCCAGATATAATGTTCATGCTCAACGCTGGCACCAAATAACAATTATTTAGGTCTAATATTAATCCCGAAAGTAGATGTAGAGGTAGCGTGCCGACCGCGATCACATCGACTTTGGAACCGTTTCCCACGCGCATCGTCACCTCGTCCTTTGCCAGTGCCCGCTTATTCTGTAGTCCCTGTTTCGAGTTGCAAATATTAGCAACAGAACCAGTATCAAATACCCAGGTGCTACTGCGAGCATTGGTAAGGTACACATCAATAACATGTATATCACATATACCTTTGTTCACCTTGCCATCCTTCTTATCCGCCAAATACTTGGGGCAGTTCCGCTTCCAGTGACCAGTCTGCTTGCAGTAGAAGCACTCAGTTTCAGGCTTAGGTCTAGACTTGGGTTTCTTCTCTTGAGCAGCAACTTGCTTGCCGTTCTTTTTGAAGTTCCCCTTTTTCTTCCCTTTGCCCTTTT
>NW_021181852.1:0-1875 GCF_002162155.2 Triticum dicoccoides | reverse complement strand
ATTAAGTTTGCGGAAAGCTTCACAAAGCTCGGGTTGATAAGGCTTGAGAATAAGACTGTTGCAGTAAGCCTTCCTGCTCAATGCGTCAGCAATCACATTGGCCTTGGCTGGAGTATACTCGATACTCGGATTATACTCTTGAATCATTTCGACCCAGCGAGTCTGCCTGAGGTTGAGATTAGGCTGAGTGAAGATGTACTTGAGGCTCTTGCGGTCAGTGAAGATGTCCACTTTTCTTCCCAATAAGAGATGTCTCCAAGTCAAAAGAGCATGCACAACTGCCGCCAACTCGAGGTCATGAGTGGGGTAGTTCTTCTCATTGGGCTTCAACTGGCGAGAGGTATAAGCCACAACTTTCTTCTCTTGCATCAACACTGCACCAAGACCTTGGAGAGAGGCATCGCAGAAGACCTCGAACGGTTTGGATTCATCAGGAGGAGTCAGAACTGGAGCAGTGACCAATTTCTCTTTCAAAGTGTTGAAAGCGATGTCACATTCCGGAGACCAAACGTACTTGACGTGCTTCTGGAGAAGGTTTGAGAGAGGCTTCGTGATCTTAGAAAAGTTCTCAACGAACCTTTGACAGTAGCTTGTGAGACCGAGGAAGCTACGGAGTTGCTTCACGTTCTGAGGTGGTTCCCAATTCAAAATTGCAGACACCTTCTCAGGATTCACCGCAATGCCCTTGGTAGAGATGATATGCCCAAGATAAAGAACCTCATCGAGCCAAAACTCGCACTTTGAGAACTTGGCGTAGAATTGGTGTTCCCTGAGCTTATCAAGCACCAAACGCAAGTGCTTGGCATGATCTTCCTTGTTCTTCGAAAAGACCAGAATGTCGTCAAGATAGACCAAAACGAAGTCATTTGTGTAGGCATTGAAGATGAAGTTCATCATGTGAGAGAAAGTCGGAGGAGCGTTGACGAGGCCAAAAGACATGACAGTGTATTCGTATGAACCATAGCTTGTCCTGAAAGCCGTCTTGGGAATATCTTGCTCACGGATTCGAATCTGGTGATAGCCCATACGGAGATCAAGCTTGGAGAATACTTGGGCATCTTTGAGTTGTTCGAACAGCTTGTTGATGTTGGGAAGTGGGTATTTGTTCTTGATAGTCTTCTTGTTCAATGGACGGTAGTCAACACAAAGTCGGTCCGTTCCATCCTTCTTCTTCACAAAGAGTACTCCACAACCCCACAGAGAGGAACTAGGTCGGATGAGACCCATTCGCTCTTGAATATCGAGTTGCTTCTTCAGCTCCTTCAACTCTTCAGGTCCGAGCTTGTAGGGACGCTTGCAAACCGGTTCCGTGCCAGGCTCAAGATCGATGACGAATTCAACTGGCCGGTGCGGAGGCATTCCTGGCAGCTCTTCTGGAAAGACGTCTTGATATTCGCAAATGACTGGAATTTGCGAGATGGCATCTAGTTCACCCTTCTCATTGGGAGAAAACAGACGGATGGTATCATCACGAGCGGCAAAGAGAATTACATCCTCAGATGAATGAGTCAATTGAATCTGCCTGGCAGCACAATCAAGATGCGCCTTGTGCTTAGAAAGCCAATCCATTCTGAGAATAAGATCAATATCTGAATTACCAAGAACCACCGGAGAAGAAAGAAACTTGTAGTCGCCCAACACGATAGAGACATCCGGGATACCAACTTGTAACGCCCTCGATGCGGCTATATCTCCCACGTGTCGAAGCACGACTTAGAGGCATAACCGCATTGAAAGCAATGTCGCGAGTAAGGCAATCTTCACAACATCCCATGTAAGTAGATAATAAAAGGGAAGGTACATAGTTGGCTTACACTCGCCACGTCAAACAAAGTACATAAATAGCATTACATGAACCAATCACTCATGGACCGA
>NW_021181851.1:0-1126 GCF_002162155.2 Triticum dicoccoides | reverse complement strand
CCAGACGTTCATAACATCTGGCGTTGCTCCAGCAGCAGGCCTGGCACCCAGCGGTGCTTCCAGGACGTAATTCTTCTGTGCAGCAATGAGGATAATCCTCAAGTTACGGACCCAGTCCGTGTAATTGCTACCATCATCTTTCAACTTTGCTTTCTCAAGGAACGCATTAAAATTCAACGGAACAACAGCACGAGCCATCTATCTACAATCAACATAAACAAGCAAGATACTATCAGGTACTAAGTTCATGATAAATTTAAGTTCAATTAATCATATTACTTAAGAACTCCCACTTAGATAGACATCCCTCTAATCTTCTAAGTGATTACGTGATCCAAATCAACTAAACCATGACCGATCATCACGTGAGATGGAGTAGTTTTCAATGGTGAACATCATTTATGTTGATCATATCTACTATATGATTCACGCTCGACCTTTTGGTCTCCGTGTTCCGAGGCCATATCTGCATATGCTAGGCTCGTCAAGTTTAACCTGAGTATTCTGCGTGTGCAAAAACTGGCTTGCACCCGTTGTAGATGGACGTAGAGCTTATCACACCCGATCATCACGTGGTGTCTGGGCACGACGAACTTTGGCAACGGTGCATACTCAGGGAGAACACTTCTTGATAATTTAATGAGAGATCATCTTATAATGCTATCGTCAATCAAAGCAAGATAAGATGCATAAAAAGATAAACATCACATGCAATCAATATAAGTGATATGATATGGCCATCATCATCTCGTGCTTGTGATCTCCATCTCCGAAGCACCGTCATGATCACCATCGTCACCGGCGCGACACCTTGATCTCCATCGTAGCATCGTTGTCGTCTCGCCAATCTTATGCTTTCACGACTATCACTACCGTTTAGTAATAAAGTTAAGCATTACATCGCGATTGCATTGCATACAATAAAGCGACAACCATATGGCTCCTGCCAGTTGCCGATAACTTGGTTACAAAACATGATCATCTCATACAATAAAATTCAGCATCATGCCTTGACCATATCACATCACAACATGCCCTGCAAAAACAAGTTAGACGTCCTCTACTTTGTTGTTGCATGTTTTACGTGGCTGCTACGGGCTTAAGTAAGAACCAATCTCACCTACGC
>NW_021181850.1:0-972 GCF_002162155.2 Triticum dicoccoides | reverse complement strand
AACCGTAACTCCAAATTAAATAATTTATATATGAAAAATTATCAGAAAAATTCAAGGAATCCATCTGTACCATTTTCATGCATGTTAGAACAACCTATAGCTGCTGTTTAGCACAAATCAATTAAATGGCATTTGAATAATCACATATGGAGTTTGAATTTGAATTTTGTATTCAAACCAACTCCATTTAATCTGGTTTTAGTTGCATTAGCCCAACACACATTCATTTTGCCATGTCATGATCATGCATCATATTGTGCATTGCATTGATTGTGTTCCCTTTTGTGTTGCCGGTATTTGTCCCCTCTCGATAGACGTGATACCGATGACGTGATCGTTGACACTGATGAAGACTCAATGTTATCTTCAGAAGTGCCAGGCAAGCAAAACCCCCTTGTTCATTCCGATAAAATCCCACTCTCTCGCTCCTGCTCTTTTTACTGCATTAGGACAACAACGACATATTTGATACTTGTTGCGGTAGCTGAACCCTTTATCCTTTGCATGACATGTCATTGCCACAGTAAATAGATGAAACCCACTAGCATGAGTAGGAGTTGTTTGAGCCCTGTTGTGCCTACTCATTCATGCTTGTTTGTCATGCCTGCTACTGCTTAGAGTTGAGTCAGGTCTGATTCATCGGGGATGAATCAGAGGAGTGTGAACATGTCCTACTGTGTGTGAGCTAAGTGTGTGAACACGATTTGGTAAAGGTAGCGGTGAGAGGCCATGTAGGAGTACATGGTGGGTTGTCTCATTGCAGCCGTCCTCAGGAACTGAGTTCTGTGTTTGTGATCCATGATCAGTTACTACCACACATTGGGCTCCGGGCGCTCCAAGCTCTCTCGACTTATTAATCAACATGATCTCTGTCCAGGAGTTGCAACTAGTTTCTGGTGTTTGTAGGTAGTGTTAGTAGTCTACCAAGTGGCACCCGGTACAGGTGGGCTTGGGACAGACTAGGCACAGTGG
>NW_021181849.1:0-1904 GCF_002162155.2 Triticum dicoccoides | reverse complement strand
CAGAAGTATACGTTTGATACATATTACTACAGACTGTTCTATTTTTGATAAATTCTGTTTTCTATGTGTTGTTTGCTTATTTTGATGTATCTATGAGTAGTATCATAGGGTATTAACCATAGAGAATTTGGAATACAGTAGATATTACACCAATATGAATTTAGAATGAGTTCATTACAGTACCTAAGTGGTGATTTATTTTCTTGTACTAACGGAGCTTACGAGTTTTCTGTTGAGTTTTGTGTTGTGAAGTTTTCAAGTTTTGGGTAAAGATTCGATGGACTATGGAATAAAGAGTGGCAAGAGCCTAAGCTTGGGGATGCCCAAGGCACCCCAAGGTAATATTCAAGGACAACCAATAGCCTATGCTTGGGGATGCCCAAGGCACCCCAAGGTAATATTCAAGGATAACCAATAGCCTAAGCTTGGGGATGCCCCGGATGTCATCCCCTCTTCCGTCTTCGTTCATCGATAACTTTACTTGGAGCTATATTTTTATTCACCACATGATATGTGTTTTGCTTGGAGCATCAGTTTCTTTTGTTAGTATTTACTTGCTGTTATTTAGAATAATGTTTTGCATCTTTATCTTCAATAAAAATGTCAAGGATAGCCTTTACCATGCTTATTTTGCTAGTATACATGTTGCTGTTTGAAAACAGAAAGTTTACCGCTGTTGCAAAACTTCCATAGAAAATTCAGAGAAAGATATAATGTTGAAACTTTTTGCATATTGAGATCTGATAAATCTTCTACAGCATAGTATTTTTCTCATAATTTTTGGAGTTAGGGAAGTATGATGAATCTTGCATTCTTTACAGACTATACTGTTTTGGCAGATTGCTGTTATGTTTGCATTGTTTGCATATGTTTCCTTGTTTAATGATTCTATTTGAGGATAGGGGTATTAAATATGCAGAGGCATTTAGTATGAAATGTTGAATAATAATTGTAGTGATTTGTTACAGTAGAAAATGATAAGGTTTTGCATTGGTTTATACTAACCTATCTCACGAGTTCTTGTTGAGTTTGGTGTGGATGAAGCTTTCGATAAAAAGAGAAACCATGATGTGAGAGGAATTAAGGAGACACAAAAGTTCAAGCTTGGGGATGCCCAAGGCACCCCAAAATAATATTCCAAGAAGTCTCAAGCACCTAGGCTTGGGGATGCCCCGGTAGGCATCCCACCTTTCTTCTTCAACAACTATCGGTTAGTATCGGTTGAACCTAAGTTTTTGCTTCTTCACATGAGTTGTGCTATCCTTGCAATGTCATTTTATTTTGTTTTGCTTGCTGTTTGAATATGATACCAAGATCTGAAGTTCTCTAATGAGAGAGAGTCTTCACATAGTTACACAATTATTTAGCTACCCATTGATCTTCACTTATATCTTGTTGGAGTAGTTTGTCATTTACTCGTGTGCTTCACTTATATCCTATGAGTAAATGGTTGAATGAGTTGATGTCATAAATCTGAAATTATATATGTTTCATTTTCTTATCCCATGGGGAGTAATGACTTCACATCTAAGAAGTAGAGGTTGTAAATTCATTGAAGGTTAGGAAGCATTGTATTGGTCATTTGAACAATTCATGAAAGAATATTGAAGGAAGAGAGATTTCACATATAAATATACTATCTTAGACATCTTCTATGATTGTGAGCACTCATTAAAGTATGACATGCTAAAGAGTTGATGTTGGACAAGGAAGACGATGTAATGGGTTATCTTTTCTCACATCTCAGTTAAAGTATATTGTCATGGATCATTCAAACATGTTGAGCTTGCCTTTCCCCTTCATGCTAGCCAAAATTCCTTGCACCAAGTAGAGATACTACTTGTGCTTCCAAATATCCTTAAACCCAATTTTTGCCATCAATGTCCATCATACCTACCTATATG
>NW_021181848.1:0-1572 GCF_002162155.2 Triticum dicoccoides | reverse complement strand
CGGTCACCCCAGCATTGAAGGAATTAAAAGGAAGTTGAGTATGGGCAAGGCCTCGGAATTCGTCATAGACAATGAAGGAATATTATGGTACGGAGAAAGGCTATGCGTGCCAAACATAGAAGACCTTAAACAGCAAGTTTTAACTGAAGCACACACCACTCCATATTCGATCCACCCTGGAGGAACCAAAATGTATAAGGATATTCAGGAAAGATTTTGGTGGCACGGTATGAAGAGGGACATAGCCGCTTTCATTGCATGCTGCGACTCGTGTCAACGCATAAAAGCTGAACATCAGAGACCAGCCGGACTACTGCAACCTAACAAAATACCTGAGTGGAAATGGGATGAAATAGGGATGGATTTTATTGTCGGATTACCTCAGTCACGACACGGGAATGATGCCATATGGGTCATCACTGACAGGTTGACCAAAGTAGCACACTTTGTTCCAGTAAAGACAACCTACACCACTCAGAGGCTTGCCAGGATTTATCTTTCCCGCATAGTCTGTCTGCACGGTGTCCCGAAGACTATAATTTCCGACAGAGGCACTCAGTTCGTCTCAAGACTTTGGGAGCAATTACAACAGGCTCTGGGAACCCAACTAGCCTTCAGTACCGCATACCATCCTCAGACTGATGGACAAACAGAACGCGTAAACCAAGTTTTAGAAGACATGCTGAGAGCATGTGTCCTCACCTATGGAACCAGTTGGGAGGACAGCCTGCCATATGCCGAGTTCGCATACAACAATAGTTACCAGGCCAGCCTGCAAATGGCTCCTTTCGAAGCCCTATACGGAAGGAGATGTCGTACCCCGTTAAATTGGTCAGAGACCGGAGACAGCCGCATCTTCGGACCAGATATGCTCAGAGAAGCCGAGGAAAAAGTCAAGCTAATCAGGGACCGACTTAAGACCGCTCAAAGTCGACAGAAAAGTTATTATGATCAGAAACATCGTAGGGTCAGCTTCGAACCCAGTGAATTCGTATACTTGAGAGTATCCCCGATGAGAGGATTGCAACGGTTTAAGATTAAAGGAAAATTAGCACCAAGATTCATTGGACCATTTTGCATAGTGGCACGAAGAGGCACTGTAGCCTACCAGCTAGACTTACCCGAAGACTTGTCCGACATTCACGACGTGTTCCACGTCTCTCAATTAAGGAAGTGCGTAAGCAACCCAGAGAAACAAGTATCTCATGAGAACATTGACATACAGCCAGACCTCACTTATCGAGAACGTCCCATAAGAATATTAGAGGAGTCTGAAAGGAGGACCCGACAGAAAACCCTCAAGTTTTTCAAAGTCCAGTGGAGCAATCACACCGACAGTGAAGCAACCTGGGAAAGCGAGGATTTTCTTCGGACAGAGCATCCACACTTATTTAAGGATCAGCTGAAATCTCGGGGACGAGATTTTTCCTAAGGGGGTAGGTGTTGTGACACTCCAAAAATTTTACTTTGGTTTTCAGCAAAAACTTTGTGGTTTTTGAAAAGAGGCCATTTAAAATTTTCCAGAAAACCTTCCTCTTAAGAGACTTTCTTTTCTTTGGCAAGGTTTTTATT
>NW_021181847.1:0-1526 GCF_002162155.2 Triticum dicoccoides | reverse complement strand
GAACCATTCGTCCTAGCGAAAGATGTCGCTCAGGTTTTCTATGTGAAGGACATGAGTAGCAAACCGAGGAAACGGAAAGATAAGAAAACGATCAGTACATCATGCGATGATCCAAAGCGCCACATTGTTCTTTCAGGGAAAAGAAACATCGTGGGAGTGGAGGACAAGACAGACATGTCAGAAGATTATAATATGTTTGCTGAAATTCCGCCCTTCAAAGTGAACACCGACCCAAGCATTAAGTTAAATGATGAGGATGCTCCATGGATACGGCACAATCGTAAGCAAGCAGGGACACAAGGGAAGAAATGATGTGTAATAATTTATTGTACCAAACTTTGTTGAATGGATCATGTGAATTATATTACCCGTGATGTGTTTGGAGTCCATTTTCGAATGATTCGAGATACCACTGATGATACATGAAATTTGGAGTGATTTAGTCATACTCCTGCCTAGGCGTATAAAATTGTGAATTGAATTAGTATTATTTTTCTGAATTTTTTGATATATTATTTGTATTTTTAACATTTTGAATTGAATTAGTTTTATTTTTCTTAATTTTTTGATATATTATTTGTATTTTTAGAATTTTGAATTGAATTAGTTTTATTTTTCTGAATTTTTTGATATAATATTTGTGTTTTTAACATATTGAATTGAATTAGTTTTATTTTTCTAAATTTTTTGATATATTATTTGTGTTTTTAACATATTGAATTGAATTAGTTTTATTTTTCTGAATTTTTTGATATATTATTTGTGTTTTTAACATATTGAATTGAATTAGTTTTATTTTTCTGAATTTTTTGATATATTATTTGTATTTTTAACATTTTGAATTGAATTAGTTTTATTTTTCTTAATTTTTGATATATTATTTGTATTTTTAGAATTTTGAATTGAATTAGTTTTATTTTTCTAAATTTTTTGATATAATATTTGTGTTTTTAACATATTGAATTGAATTAGTTTTATTTTTCTGAATTTTTCGATATATTATTTGTATTTTTAACATTTTGAAAAAGAAAAAGTATTTTAAGAATACCTTTAGTCGCGGTTGGCCTGCCGAACCGCGACTAAAGGTCGTTGCGCGCGGGAATAAAAACCCGCAAAAAAAGCCCTTTAGTCGTGGGTCTCCTCCCCAACCGCGACTAAAGGTTACCCTTTAGTCGCGGGTCGCCTCCCCAACCGCGACTAAAGGTAGCCTTTAGTCGCGGGTCGCCTCCCCAACCGCGACTAAAGGTACCCTTTAGTCGCGGGTCGCCTCCCCAACCGCGACTAAAGGGGGGGGCTATAAATACAAGCGCCCGAACCCCTTCTCGTCTTCTCCGAATCAACACCGCCGCCGTCGCCCTCGCCCTCGACGCCGCCCGCCGTCGCCCTCGCCCTCGACGCCGCCCGCCGTCGCCCGCCGCCCCCTCTCGCCCTCGTACGCCGCCCGCCGGCCTCCCTCGCCCACCGCGCCGCCTCTCGCCCGCCCTCAACGCCGCCGGCCGGCCTCGCTGCCCTCAACGCCGCCGGCC
>NW_021181846.1:0-1186 GCF_002162155.2 Triticum dicoccoides | reverse complement strand
ACAGACACCCGCCAGCCACCTTATGCAACTAGTGCATGTTAGTCGGTGGAACCGGTCTCACGTAAGCGTACGTGTAAGGTTGGTCCGGGCCGCTTCATCCCACAATACCGCTGAAGCAAGAAAGGACTAGTAACGGCAAGAAAGTTGACAAATCTACGCCCACAACAAATTGTGTTCTACTCGCGCAAGAAGAACTACGCATAGACCTAGCTCATGATGCCACTGTTGGGGAACGTTGCAGAAAACAAAAATTTTCCTACTCGTTTCACCAAGATCATCTAGGAGTTCATCTAGCAACGAGTCATTGGATGCATCTACATACCTTTGTAGATCGCGAGCGGAAGCGTTCAAAAGAACGGTGATGATGTAGTCGTACTCGACGTGATCCAAATCACCGATGACCAGCACCGAACGGACGGCACCTCCGCGTTCAACACACGTACGGGACGGGAGACGTCTCCTCCTTCTTGATCCAGCAAGGGGGAAGGAGAGGTTGATGAAGATCCAGCAGCACGACGGCGTGGTGGTGGATGTAGGGCGTCACAGCAGCAGGGCTTCGCCGAGACTACGAGGGAGAGACGTAACGGGGGGAGGTGGAGGCGCCAGGGGCTGGTGTGAAATCCCTCCTCTCCCCCCACTATATATAGGGGTGCCAGGGGGGGCGCCGGCCCTAGTAGATGGCATCTACTAGGGGGGGGGGCGGCCAAGGGGAGGTTTCCCTCCCCCCAAGGCACCTAGGGGTGCCTTCCACCACATGGACTCTTCCATGGTGGAAACCCTAGGCGCATGGGCCTATAGGGGCTGGTGCCCTTAGCCCATCTAGGCCAAGGCGCACCCCCTACAGCCCATGTGGCCCCCCGGGACAGGTGGCCCCACCCGGTGGACCCCCGGGACCCTTCCGGTGGTCCCGGTACAATACCGATAACCCCGAAACTTGTCCCGATGCCCGAAATAGCACTTCCTATATATAATTCTTTACCTCCGGACCATTCCGGAACTCCTCGTGACGTCCGGGATCTCATCCGGGACTCCGAACAACATTCGGGTTTCTGCATATACATATCTTCATAACCCTAGCGTCACCGAACCTTAAGTGTGTAGACCCTACGGGTTCGGGAGACAAGCAGACATGACCGAGACGACTCTCCGGTCAATAACCAACAGCGGGATCTGGATACCCATGTTG
>NW_021181845.1:0-2040 GCF_002162155.2 Triticum dicoccoides | reverse complement strand
AGAAAAGCTCAATTGTTGAGTTTGTGCTCAGATTGTCTGAGTGCAACAATCACTTGAATCGAGTGGGAGTTGATCTTCCAGATGAGATAGTGATGTTTCTCCAAAGTCATTACCACCAAGCTGCTAGAGCTTCGTGATGAACTATAACATATCAGGGATAGATATGATGATCCTTGAGGTATTCGCGATGTTTGACACCGCGAAAGTAGAATAATATTATGCAGTTTGGTCATGAGCGTGTAAAACTACATGACTCCAACGTAAAGTTGGTAGGTTGCAATTCCAAAATAAAGATAATGCAATGAGCTTAACTCTTTGGACATGATTCTACCAAACCATTTTAAGTCTAGACATTAGGACAAATTGCTAAACTTCAATCCAAAGGCCATAGAGAATGCCTTCAAGGAGAATTCTGCAATGTTATCCATTCGATTTGCTTGAAATCGATGTCAGATAATGAGCCAATGGTTTCGTGTGAATAAAGCACACACTTAAGACCATCATGTAGATATGTCTTTTACAACCATGTAATACCTGAATAGTCTACTCAATGGCTGGGAAGAGCCACTTACCTCGACTTGATGCATTCAAGGAGTATGAGTGGTTCATCATAGAATTTAAGGTGTGGAAGCCTTAAAATTAGCTTCCCTATGTCACTTGTAGTGTGCATAAAATCCAAATGTTATTAGAATTTAGCATCATAATAATCATAAACTATTGGAATTGCTGATAGTTTCTGTTTCAACCCAATGTCTCGATGTCCAAGGCGAGTATGCTAAGTTTGTCATGTACAAGACACTCTGGAAAACTATCTCGTACATAACATGTGCTACGGGTTGAGTCGTATGTGTAGTACAATCCAGATGATACACAGAGAATGTGCTTTCCATATCCGGTGCATATGGTAAAGAGAAGTTATTCGAAAATTCGAATCTGAGCCCGAGCTCATCTGCACCTGCGCTCACAAAAAAAATCGGAATAAATACTAGAAAAATTCAAAAAAATTCAAAAACCAATTGGGTGGTGGACAATTTGATGCCTGAGGTACGCTCCAATTTTTAAAACATTTGTACTTCTGCGCAGCTCTCAGCAAAAAAGACAAATCAAAGGTCTGTAAAAATGTGTACTGTTCATATACTGTTCTGGTCTGATTTGTCTTTTTTGCTGAGAGCTGCACAGAAGTCCAAATGTTTTGAAAATTGGAGCGTACCTCACGCATCAAATTGTCTACCACCCAAATTTTTTTTGGAATTGTTTGAATTTTTCTGATTTTTTTACGAATTTTTTTTTGACCGGGTGCAGATGCACCCGGGCACCGAAACGCCATTCTCGAAGTTATTTCTCCTTATTGTCATCATAAATTTCGCTATGGAAACTATTTTGATGGATACCTCCATAGTTTAGTAGGGTACAAGTTAAACCTGGGAAGCAATGAAGCATCCCGACGTTACTCGAGTACCCACAGGGATAGTAAATATGACTCGAGTTGAGCCAACAAATACCTCATCGCGTCTAGCGATTTTAAAATATCTCCTTCCTCTCAGTGAGAGTGGAAACATTGGACTTCTCTAAGTATAGAGTTTGTGGTGCATATGTCCACAAGGCACATATCATTTTTCATCCGATTAACTCCCGCAGAAATCTATATATAGACATGAAGATTCTTAAGAAAATCACTGTCGGATATATAGAATACATACAAATGAATTTGTATGAAAATGTTGATACAATATATTATGATATACAATATATGATGACAATAATAATCATGTTCTTATTAGAACATCATAAATGGACAGAAATAAATAGATCACTAAGGAGACTAAGGGACTAAATGTATAGTCTCCAAACATGTCGGTTGATGCATATTCAACCATCATGCTCTCCATGCTCATAGAGTCTCGTGATAGCTTGATGGTGTCAGGTTGAGGGTTTGAAGTGAGTTTCAAACCATTACCCTTGAGGTCCTTTGCGTCCCGATGGCGTGGTTTGGATTGCACGCACTATCCCATGGGATGCAAGACTGATCTTGATGTCCAT
>NW_021181844.1:0-1261 GCF_002162155.2 Triticum dicoccoides | reverse complement strand
AAACAATAGTATTTGGCACACCATGCAAGCGAATAATTTCACGAAAGAACAAATCAGCAACATTAACAGCATCATCACTTTTATGACATGGTATAAAGTGTGCCATTTTCGAGAATCTATCCACGACAACAAATATGCTATCCCTCCCCTTCTTTGTTCGAGGTAAACCTAAAACAAAGTCCATAGATATATCCTCCCAAGGAACACTAGGTACAGGCAAAGGCATATATAAACCATGAGGATTGAGTCGTGACTTAGCTTTTTGACATGTAGTGCATCGAGCAATAAAACGCTCAACATCCCGTCTCATCTTTGGCCAAAAGAAATGTGTAGCAAGTACGTCCTCCGTCTTCTTCACGCCAAAATGTCCCATTAATCCTCCTCCATGCGCTTCCTGCAACAACAAAAGACGAACGGAGCTAGCTGGAATGCATAGCTTGTTAGAACGAAACACAAATCCATCATTAACGACAAACTTGTTCCACATTCTTCCTTCTTTACAATTCTGCATTACATCTTTAAAATCAGCATCATGCACATATTGATCTTTGATGGTCTCCAAACCAAATATTTTGAAGTCAAGTTGTGAAGTTGGAGTAAAGGAGCATGTGTCAACTTATCTTTCAATACCGTGAAGGCTTCTTCCTGTGCGGTACCCCAAACAAAAGGCACATCCTTCTTTGTAAGCTCGTTGAGAGGTGCAGCAATGGTGCTGAAATCTCTCACAAAACGCCTATAGAATCCAGCGAGGCAAAGAAAACTCCTCACTTGTGTGACCGTTTTGGGCTGCGGCCAACTCTCAATAGCTTCAATCTTGGCTTTGTCAACTTCAGTTCCCTGTGGAGTAACAACATAGCCAAGAAAAGATACTCGGTCGGTGCAAAAGGTGCACTTCCCAAGGTTACCAAACAAACGTGCATCACGTAGAGCAATAAAAACAGCACGTAAATGTTCCAAATGTTCTTCCAAAGATCTGCTATAAATCAGTATATCATCAAAATAGACTACCACAAATCGTCCAATGAAAGCACGTAAAACTTCGTTCATTAGTCTCATGAAAGTACTAGGCGCATTAGTTAACCCAAAAGGCATGACTAACCACTCATATAATCCAAACTTAGTTTTAAATGCTGTTTTCCATTCATCTCCCAATTTCATACGAATTTGATGGTATCCACTACGCAAATCAACTTTGGAGAATATTGTAGAGCCACTCAATTCATCAAGCATATCATCTAGCCTAGGAATAGGATGACGATAA
>NW_021181843.1:0-1683 GCF_002162155.2 Triticum dicoccoides | reverse complement strand
CAGGGTGTAACCGACAATATTCACTCCACCAAACCAAAGCATAACCAGTGAAAGAACCAACCGCAACCTTAACCTTTTTATGTTCATTGAAATTATGGGAAGCAAATATATTTTTTATGTCGAACTCCCATTCAATATATAAAGCAGGTTTAAAACGGCCATTAAATGGTGGTATAGATACATTAACCTGATCATGTGCATTTGGATGTTTGTGCACCTCTCGTGACGGTTGTGGTATTTGCAAAGGTGGTGGCACGTCTCCCGCGATCGACAAAGCCCATGAATTGACTCTGGATTCTGTCATGATTAGTAGAACAAGAAACAAAACCCAAAAATAATGTTCCTATAACTACTAGGATGTGGTGGTAAAACACTCACAGTAAAGCAAATATCAATGTCTTACAAGTTCTTACCATGCAGCAGGCGGTGATCGGCAACCAGCGGTGTCAAGTAACTCTGAATATTGAGTAAAGCGATTGCCAGGGGAGCGTACGTATACACGGTGTAGAAATATGTGAAGCTGGGTTGGCTATATATGGTAGCAAAAGATTACCAATAATCAATTCAAAGATGCAATGTTGAATAAACGCTCAACAACGGTACTGTGCTGGTCCTAGGCTAGACCGGACTAGAGACGCGAGCCTAGAACACTAATGAGGTCACGGCGTAGCAAAACTAGCATCAATGAAGGATACTAAGTAGCTCTTGACAGCAAGATATAAGTGAAGATCACAACGGCAGTGAAGATAATGATGAAAAACAACTGCCAAGCAGGATATACAACAACTCTCTCTCCAACTTTCCTCTTAAAAAGTTTGAGACAATTTTCTGATAAATTCTTTCAAAGAATGCTACTAACTCAAGCTTTCCAATGCAAAAAGAATCACTCAATTCCGAGTTGATATGAGGAGTCAAAGAATTCTAAAACTGGCCTGAAAAATTGGAACAAGCTATGTTCACGAACTTCAGAGGGCAAAAAGACCTATTTAGAAGCCGATTTTGAGGTGTCAAATATTGACCTAGCTTCTGCAACTATTTAGATGCGGCTCGTCGCTAGCTTCAATTTGAGTACTCACGGAGCCAAAACGGACTTCGTATGAGGAAGATACACCTGTTTTACTGAACAGTGCGCAAAACAGATTCCAATCCGAATTCAGGTACGAGATTGATTCTAGATAGATTCGATTTTTTTTCTCTCCTTTTTTTTTCTCACGCTTTTTTTTTCTTTTTCTTCTCTCTCTTTTTCTTTTTTTTCTTTCCTTTTTTCTCTTTTTTTTTCTCTCTCTTTTTTTTCTCCCTCTTTCCAAGACAAACTAGATAAGATGGAGATTGGATTAGGCGAAGATGTGAATGACCTCAACTATGATTATGACAATGAACAGTGCGTAGCACGTGGTGGAAATTAATAGATGGGATGGTGGACGGCGGAAGGGATAATGATGCAGCGGCGGCGTGACTAATGTGAACAGAACTCGAAACTCTAAAGGAACTAGACACTAAGACCAGCAACTGACACGACGATGCAACCGATAATTCAACTATGCAAGCAATGAATAGAAAATTGCAAAGGCTCAGACTGGCTTGGATAAAGGATGAACAGATCTAACTTTTTTTGTGGCTTTTTCTTGGACAATAGGTAAGAAAAAAAATCTAATCTAGGAAAAACTGGAAATTCTCACCGAG
>NW_021181842.1:0-1067 GCF_002162155.2 Triticum dicoccoides | reverse complement strand
TTGTCCTAATGCAATAACTGAGAGCAGGAGCGAGAGAGTAGGGTTTTATCGAAATGAACAAGGGGGTTTGCTTGCCTGGTAAAACAACAAGGAAGGCACTGCTTCACGGACAGGTACTCTGGAACGTCTCCGGAGCAGGACCTATCGAGAAGGAACGGTGCCGGCAATCAAAACACAATCATATGCAGCAATATGATGCATGAACATGGCATGTAGATGTGATGCTGCTGAGCTAATGCAACTAGTGTTCACTTGGTTTGAAGTCCATTTGAACCAAAGGTTCAAATGCATTTCTAAATTAAGTCTCTTATATATGCCATAATGTGTTTTCCCATATTCAGCATGTATAAGTTTGTTTTTCATGCATGAAACTAGTACAGATGGAAAGATGGAATTTTTCTGATAATTTTTCATATATAAATTATTTCAATCTGAGCTACGGTTGAATTTCTATGAATTTTTGAAGTTTAAATCAATTTCTGGAATTTTCCTGATTTAATTAAATCCAGAAATTATATACTGCGCCAGCATGACGTCAGCATGACGTCAGCGGGTCAACGCGGCTGTCCAGGTCAAACCTGACGTGTGGGACCCACACGTCAGTGACAGGGGGGGTTAACAGGGTTAATTTAATTTAATAAAAAGGTTAAGGGGGGTCGGGCCCACTGGTCAGCGTCAGGGGGGGGTTAGTCAACGGTGATTAGCACTAAGCTAATCACCTGACGGGCCGGCCCCACCTGGCAGGGCTCAGGCGACGGGGGCTCGTCGCCGGCGACCTCTGGACGCGGCGGAGTCCGCGCCACAGGCCACGGGGACGGCGTCTGAGAGCACCGGGGCGTAGCCCGGGCTCTCGCGCATCTGGTGGGACAGGTGGGAGGAGCGGGGACGGCCGGAGCTCGCCGGAGCAAGGCTCGCGGCGGCGGCCGGGGTTCGGGCGCGAGCGGGATCGGGCTGCGGGGCACGGGGAGGCCACCTGAGGGGCCCGGCGGCACCCTCGTGGCACCAGGAACGCGGAGGGCGGCTTGGTTTGGGCGGAGGCGGGCCGAGACGGCGGCGGCGACGTGGAC
>NW_021181841.1:0-7212 GCF_002162155.2 Triticum dicoccoides | reverse complement strand
AAGACGTTTCAGACAACACACATTGAACTATTTTGACTGCTGTCTGAAATGGCTACAGTGTCTTATAAAAGTGAACAGAGGGAGTAATATGGATCAGAGGGAGTAATATTTATATGAAGTTCAACGAGTGAAGTGGTGGAAACCTTCCCGGACCTCTATGAGGAATTCCAAGCAGCCTGCTCGGCTCGGTCCCGCCACAATAGGCGACTCGGCATTGGGTCGTTGTGTGAACGCTTTGGACTATTCTTAATAGACTTGTGATCGGGCGGTTTTCAATGTGCCGACCTACTGATGCGATCTTTAAATGGTGCGGTTTCTGCAGCCGTGGAAGCCGCTTAGCCGTCCCAGGAGCATGGCGCCATTGATGACCTCATCTCCAGCCTCCGTTCATTGGCCTTTTGCCTGGCGCCAACCCTCCCTCCACCTCCGCCGAGCCAGACTAGGGGGCTGTATCCCTGCTTGCGTCTTTGTTGGCCCTTTTTTTCTTTTTTTTTCTTTTTGGCTTGTTAAGTTATGTCCTCAACAAAACATATTTTTCATATTTTGACTTTTGTGTTTGGATTTTGTGTGCTTGCATAGTTGCTTTATTTAGAAAGCAGGGTGAAATAATTTTTGGGTAACGATGGAAACATCGTGAAGCCGTGGAATCAGTGGAGACGGATGCCTATATGATAGACTGTCGGTCATGAATCGGAGCTTGTGCGCGCGTTCCGTACGAGCAGACTAACAAAATCGTGCTTAGATTAGAGATAGTTTTTTTTTGACACCATAGATTAGATACAGTATATATAAGTAGCTAGACTAGAGTACCTGATTAGTGGTTGAGCCCGTCGCTGTTGTATCCTGGTCCTACTCGTCTTTTCGGTACCTTTAGCATGTGCAAGCCTAACTAAAAAATAGGCGCATCTTACCTTGTGACACAAGTGATAAGCAATCCAAACAATTAAAAATAGGGATATATACGCATTCACCGACACTGCTGGTTCCAGGTTCGTACTTCTTTTTGGGTGCACGTGAAGACAATGTGCATCTAAATGGACACATCAAACACCTACTGCCACGTCCGAATGTGTTCGTAGACATCATTTAGGAAAAAAAACAGATGAAATTCATGTAAACCAGATTATATTAGTAAAATTCTGATACATTTACAACAAAAGGATGAAATTGAACAAAGTTTAACTAGACTGAAAGAAATTTAAACTAAACCTAAAACTAAACTAAACGAGGCACCGGACGGTGACATCATAGGCATGGCATTCGAGGCCGCCGGCACCTTCATCGTTGTCGCCGTTGTCATCCTTGTTATCTCGTCATTCCAGTGACTGGAGGCCTCCTAGGGTCGCGGCAACCCAGATTGGCCGCTGCCCGGCTGCCTTAGCCTTGCGGCCACGACCTCTTCCTTATCCTTGCCCTTGATGGCGAGGGCAAGGGCGATGGTGGTGCACTCAAACTACTCAGACCAACTTTCAGAAGTTGGTCGATGACTTGACACCCGCGGCGGGTGAATGTCCGCGTTGTGGTCGTGGACCGATCCTCGGCCCAGGCAACGCGAGGTCCAGGTCGGTGTGCACCCAGACTGACGCCACATCAAACGTAGAGAACGCCTCCTGGTGCGTCATGTTGTGCCGATCCTAGCGTGCCTACTCAGCCGCCATCATGGCGCGCGAGGAGGCGTAACCGCCACGTCGGACGTAGTAGATGAGGTGTCCGCACGCATTGGCTATCGCTGGGCCGGACACCTCCTCGTTCATCTTCACGGCGACCAGACGCTGATGGGGGGGGGAGGATGGCGGCACCTGCTCCCTGCTGCGCCGGAACAAACGGTGTGGCGAGGACACCGACTAGACAATGTGCCCGTACTGGCTACGCGATGGGGACGCCGATTCCGCCTTAACACAACGTTGTGGTGCGACACCGACTCCTCCTTAATGC
Organism: Triticum dicoccoides; assembly: GCF_002162155.2. Classification (NCBI taxonomy): domain Eukaryota; kingdom Viridiplantae; phylum Streptophyta; class Magnoliopsida; order Poales; family Poaceae; genus Triticum; species Triticum dicoccoides. The sequence continues at coordinate 5,277 of NW_021181841.1, read as the reverse complement.
GGTAATTTGTATGCCGTGGTTGGGCGGCGAAGGTGTTAGAATAAATCCGAGGCATACCGTCGATCATCCGAGGACCAAGCAATCACACAAGCACGACACCGAGATTTGTTAATGAGGTTCACCGATATGGCTACATCCCCGGGGCCTGACTACGGGCGCTCCTCCCCGTGACACCATCACAATACCGCACACCGGCCATCCGGGCGCCGGCACACGCCACCGGCTCCCCCTTGCGCGTCTGTGCTATTATGTTGGCATATGTTACATCGTGTGTCTAGCCCCGCTATATATGAGAGGCCTAGGATACAAGTGTCCTATTAGGACACGACTCCATATCCTATCTAAACACAGTACAACTACAAGTCCAACTGTAACCTACCTCGTACACTATATTCAACACAACTCCAACAGAAGGTGGTGTCGGACCGTGGTCAAAGAGCTTCCAATCAAGCAGCGGCTCGAACTACCACGCATGCTCATCGTATGTCCGCAGAACCTTGGTGGAATTTTGTGGTTGTTTCTGCTCCTCATCGTCCGAGGAGAGCACCACCTTCGTCTGGCCCGTCAGAGTGGTGGACCCGAGGACTGTGGGTGGTGGCTCCACGAGCTAGAACTCCTGAAAGTGCGTTATATCGACTAGAGGGGGGGTGAATAGGCGATTTTTATGAAAGTCTTCAAAACGTGGGAGTTATGAAGACAAACAGCGAAGATTATGCCTATTACTATGCAGCGGAAGTTAGATTACACTAGGCCAGCCATAGTCAAGTATTCAATAAAGTGAAAGCGCAATGACAAACAACTGAAGTGTAATAAGGATCAGGTGGGAAGAAGTTATGAAGCCAAACAGATCATACATTCATGTTGTGAAGACAAAAGATAGAGCAAGCATGCAATGGCTTCACAATGAGTAACAGTATGAAAAGGAAGTGAAGATGAAACCAGTGACTCGTTGAAGACGATGATGTGTTGGACCAGTTCCAGTTGCTGTGACAACTGTACGTCTGGTTGGAGCGGCTAGGTATTTAAACCTTAGGACACACAGTCCCGGACACCCAGTCCTGAACACGCAGCTCAGGACACCAAGTCCTCACCGTATTCTCCTTGAGCTAAGGTCACATAGTCCTCGCCCAATCACTCTGGTAAGTCTTCAAGGTAGACTCCCAAACCTTCACAGACTTCGTTCACTGGCAATCCACAATGTCTCTTGGATGCTCTGAACGCGACGCCTAACCGTCTGGAGGATCCACAGTCCTCAAGTGTAATAAGTCTTCAGATCACACAGACAAGAAGACTTAAGTGATGCCCAATTTACTCTGGCTCTGGGTGGTTAGGGCTTTTCTCCTCGCTAGGAATTTTCTCTCAAAGGCTTCGAGGTGGGTTGCTCTCAAACGACAAAAGCCGTGCACTGAAATCTGAGCAGCCAACCGTTTATGGTTGTGGGGGTGGGCTATTTATAGCCACTTGGCAACCCGACCTGATTTGTCCGAAATGACCCTGGGTCACTAAGGAACTGACATGTGTCTCAACGGTCAGATTTCAAACTCTCATGGCAACTTTACTTGGGCTACAAGCAAAGCTGACTTGTCCAGCTCTGGACAAGATTCGCTCTCATTGTCTTCACTCGAAGACATAGGTTTTTGGTTTTGAGCATCACTACAGTCATTCTGACTGGTTCTCCTGGACCCCACTTAACAGTACGGTGGTTCCTATGACTCAACACAAAAGAAGAAGAACTACGAAAGATCTAAGTCTTCGAGCTCCATAGGCTTCATAACGTGTCTTCTTTTGTCATAGTCTTCAAAGTGGATATCTTCATATACCACCTTTGACTTCAATGTCTTCATACATTTTTGGGGGTCATCTCTGGTAGTAAAACCGAATCAATGAGGGACTTCTACCTGTGTTATCCTACAATTCTCACGAACACATTAGTCCCTCAACTAGGTTTGTCGTCAATACTCCAAAACCAACTAGGGGTGGCACTAGATGCACTTACAATCTCCCCCTTTTTGGTGATTGATGACAAACTAGTTGAAGTTTTCAACGGGGAATATAATCTGTGAAATTTTAAAGGATAGGAATTGTCTTCATAAGTTGCAAGGGCTCCCCCTGAAGATGTGCATATAAGTTAATTTGCTTTTGGAATGCAAATGCACATGGCAGGTTGTACTTGTGGAGATCCACTTCAGCTTATGATGACAATCCACTATGCATGTGAAAGTATATGAAGATAATGACATGCGTAATGGAAAATGGACGTCTGCAGAATGAGATAAGTGCGGAATTTATCGTTGCACATGCGGAATTTATCTTCGCAAACAGAGTGGCAAACAAGTAGCAGACGACCATCAAGTCTTAGTGTTACAACTCAAACAACCAAATGAAGCAAAAACGAGAGTTGTAAGCACGAAGCAAAATATAGCAAAACTTAAGGCACCCGCCCATATGGACCCGCTTGAAGTCTATAAACTCATATGCTTCTCCCCCTTTTGTCAGCAAGGATCAAAAAGGTTTGAAGACATAGAGTGTCTACTCGTTCCCAGCAGCAGGGTCGTTGGAGGTGTTTGGCGGTGCAGAAGAGCTTGGAGGTGCTGAAGCAGGTGGCGGTGATGTAGCATCGTCGTCTTCATCAATGATTCTTGCGGTGACTGTTGCAGCAGATGAAGAAAACTCAGAGTCTTCAAGTGATGGTGTGTTGCGCATCACAGCCCTTCTGGGAGGTGTGGTATCAAACTTGAAGCGCTCTGTGAAGCCATCCTCTTCAAGTTCAGCTTCAGTACAGATCATTGAGAGCCCTTTCCATGTACGACGGCAGGTTTCATGTGTAACGAAAGCATTCTTGGTGGCAAGGTTTCGAAGACGATTGACATCCACCAAGAGGCTTTTCATCTGACGCTTTAGCCTGTCGTGATGCCTATCTTGCTTTTGGTGAAGGGCCACAAGAAGCTCTCGGTCAGTGAGAACACGAGTGCGCTTCTTGTGTCTTGAAGCAGTTGCACTATCTGTGGCTTCAGTTGAAGCAGGGTGTGGCGCACGTGTAGTGCCAGCCAAAGGATACACCCTGGAGATGGCTTCAACACCTTCATCATTCTGAGTGAAGCTCTGGTGTTCTACATTTTGAAGACTCAATGGTTGCTTGGCAGGCTCAAGATATATAGCTTCAGAGGAGGTATACACATCTGGCAAGAAGATCCGATGGTTTCGAGCTGAGGGCTGATACGAGATCGCAGAGTGCAGTTTGATCAGCCTCATCACCCAAGGAGCATAGAACTTCAAACCAAATAAGTCTGAGCCTGACGCTGCAAGTTGGCATATGAAGAAATCCTGTGCGTTGAAGCATTTGCCATGAAGGATGTAGAATATCATAGTCTTCATTGCACCCTCAATCTTTGCATTTGGAGAGTGCCCCTTAATGGGCCAGAGAGTCCGCCGGATGATGTGATATATGGTCCTGGGCAGGTACTCAAGGTCTTCAACGAAGAACTCAGTTGGATAGGGTGCATCATGGGGCAATGGCTTCATCACTGAGAGCATCTGACTCATATTGGGTTCATTCCGCTGGAATATGCTCTCAATAGCTTCAGCATGTAGTTGACAGCCTTCCTCGAAGAATTCGCCAGGAGTGGGCAGGCCGGTGAGCTCAGTGATATCAAATGCATTGGCTTCATGATGGACATTGCCGGTCATCCACTCCAGGGCCCATGTCTTCGGATCTCTGTTGTATCCTTTAATATGGAGGGTGGCATAGAACTGAAGCAGAAGCTCTTCATTCCAGTGCTCTTCATCAGTTATAAACGGCAGCAAACCCACTTGCTTGAAGCAATCCAGCGCTTCCTTAAATAGGGCAGACCAGCAATAGCTTCAACTTCAAGGCGCTTGTGCGGGAAGATGCGTCCTTGGTTGTATAGTATGCATGAATAGTAGCTGCGCTGAGGATAGCTCCAGAACCTATCTGATGAAATCCTTTCCCTTGAATAAGGGTTCTTGGAGCTGTTGAAAAATGTATTGTCTGCCTTGAAGCTATTAATATCAAAGGAGCCAGGTGCTGATGCAGGACCTGGGAACCTTGGCAGCCTTGGGACTGGCTTCTGAACATGAGGCCTGTGCTCAACATGATAATCAAATTGAGGACCTGCAGCAGACTCAGGAACAGAAGTGTCTGGCTCAGTAGCTTTGCTGTCTGCTGAAGCATTTGGTGGGTCGGGCTCCACATTGGCTTCAGTGTTTGTGGTGGCAGCCTCAACATTTTCTTCCTCCGCTTGTGTAGTTGGAGGGACAACCTCAGGCAGGTTCTCCTGGAGAACTGCATCTTGATGGAGCGGGGAAGTGGGTTCTGGTGGTGCTTCTTCATTGTCTTCGGCTGATGCAGCCGGAATTTCTTCAGTATGGACTTGAGGCCTTGGACCTTTGCGAAGCCTACGGAACACAGACGACGCTTGTGGGGTTGGAGTGGGCTGGGCCTCAAAGTCTTCTTCTTCCTGAGGGCGATCCTCCCATGACTCATCTTGTGCCATTGGCGTCAGAGGACGACCAATGCTGATGAGTTCGCTTGTTTCAAGCTGAGGAAGGGCTGCACCATCTTGTACATTGTCCTGGTGACCAATGTCTTCAGCAGCGATGGGGTCGGCTGCTGGAATATCTTCAGCTTCAGGAGCCTCTGTGGGAGCAGGCTCATGAACTGTCAGCTGACGTTCTGTGTTGGGGTGAATGACAGAGAGGGGTTCAACCATCAAGGGCTCTGTGGGAGCAGCCCGAGATTTCTTGATCTTTCTCTTCTTCTTGCTGGGGGCAGTAGGAGAGGCTTCAGAGCTTTTTCTTTTTCTGGCTTCAGCCTCTGCAGTTCTTGTCTTCTTGAGCTCTGAAGCTGTTGAGCGGCTCTTTGGCTTCGAGCTAGTTGTGGCGGTTGGGAAGACAGTTTGAACTGCTTCTTGCCTAGGTGCCTCTGGTTCAGCCATAGAGGCTTCTTCTTCTTCGCGGCCATCTTGGGGTCGATGCCAGGACGCCCAAGTGCCTTGCGCTTCTCGGCCTCATTGTAGGCCTGCACACATCTTTCAGCCAGAGACTTCATCCGCTCACGTGAGCCCTGAGCTTCAGCATGCTTTTTCAGAAAATTTTCCTTAAGTTCGTGCAACATGGTTTTGAAGCTCTTCACTTCCTGCACGCTGAGCCTGGCCATGTGCTTCTTGAACTGAGCCTTTTCACGATCAATTTTCTACTTCAGCTCAACAATGCGCTGAGCAATGGCCAGTTCTGAAGCAATTGCGCCTTGGAAGGCGA
>NW_021181840.1:0-1076 GCF_002162155.2 Triticum dicoccoides | reverse complement strand
CGAATGTTGATGACCGACATGTAAACGCACCCCTGGGTTCGTCAATCATGGAAATCACTCTGGACCCCAAAACAGTGAGTAGTACTCCACGAAACGGGCCAGAATCGGCCAAAACTGCGAGTGTTGATGACTGACACGTAAGCACACACTCGGTTCAACAACAATGGAAATCAATTTGGGACCGCAAAACAGTGAGTAATAGTCCAGGAAACGGGTCAGAATTGGCCAAAACTATGAGTCTTGATGTCCGACACTTAAAGCACCCTGGGGTTTGTTCATGAAAATCACTCCGGGACCCCAAAACAATGAGTAATAGTGCACGAAACGGGTCAGAATCGGCCAAAATTGCAAGTGTTGATGACCAAGATGTAATCGCACACTCGGGTCACCACCTATGGAAATCGCTTTGGGACCCCAAAACGGTGAGTAATAGTCCAAGAAACATGCAAGAATCGGCCAAAACTGTCAGTGTTGATGTCCGACATGTAAACGCACCCTTGGGTTCATGAAACGGGCAAGAATCGGCCAAAACTGCGATTGTAGATGACCGACACATAAGCGCACCTCGGGGTTCAACAACTATGGAAATGGCTTTGGGATCCCAAAAAGAGTTAGTAATAGTCCATGAAACGGGCCAGAATCGACAAAAACCGCGAGTGTTGATGACCGACACGAAAAGGCGTCCCTGGGTTCGTCAATCGTGGTAATCACTCCGGGACCCCAAAACAGTGATCAATAGCCAACGAAATGGGCCAGAATCGGCCCAAATTGTGAGTGTTGATGACCGACACGGAAACACACCCCAAGGTTCGTCAATCGCGGAAATCACTTTGGCAACCTAAAACCGAGTAATAGTCCAAGAAACGGGCCAGAACCGGGCCAAACTGCGAGTCTTGACGACCAACACGTAAGCACACCTTGGGGTTCGACAACCATGGAAATCGCTTTGGGACCCCAAACGGTGAGTAATAGTCCATGAAAGAGCCCAGAATCGGCCAAATCTAGGATTATTGTTGAACGATACATAAACGCACCCCGGGGTTCGTCAATCATGGAAATCTCTCAGGGACCCCAAA
>NW_021181839.1:0-1130 GCF_002162155.2 Triticum dicoccoides | reverse complement strand
TCAACGGATTTAGATGGTGCCCTATTTTAAAACGTGAATGCAGCTGTCTCTAATGCATAACCCCAAAACGATAGTGGTAAAGAGATATCATAGATCGCACCATATCAAATAAAGTGCGGTTACGACGTTCGGACACACCATAACGATGTGGTGTTCCAGGTGGCGTGAGCTGTGAAACTATTCCACATTGTTTTAATTGAAGACCAAACTCGTAACTCAAATATTTGTCTCCGCGATCAGATCGCAGAAACTTTATTTTCTTGTTACGATGATTTTTCCACTTCACTCTGAAATTCTTTGAACCTTTCAACTATTTCAGACTTATGTTTCATCAAGTAGATATACCCATATCTGCTCAAATCATCTTGTGAAGGTCAGAAAACAACGATGCTTGCCACGAGCATCAGCACTCATTGGATCACATACATCGGTATGTATTATTTCCAATAAGTCAGTAGCTCGTTCCATTGTTTCGGAGAACGGAGTTTTAGTCATCTTGCCCAAAAGGCACAGTTCGCAAGCATCAAGTGATTCATAATCAAGTGATTCCAAAATTCTATCAGTATGGAGTTTCTTCATGCGCTTTACACCAATATGACCTAAACGGCAGTGCTACAAACAAGTTGCACTTATCATTATTAACTTTGCATCTTTTGGTTTCAATATTATGATTATGTGTATCACTACGATCGAGATCCAACAAACTATTTTCATTGGGTGTGTAACCATATAAGGTTCTATTCATGTAAATAGAACAACAATTTATTCTCTTACTTAAATGAATAATCGTATTACAATAAACATGATCAAATCATATTCATGCTCAACGCAAACACCAAATAACACTTATTTAGGTTCAACACTAATCCCGAAAGTATAGGGAGTGTGTGACGATGATCATATCAATCTTGGAACCACTTCCAACACACATCGTCACTTCACCCTTAACTAGTCTCTGTTTATTCTGCAACTCCCGTTTCGAGTTACTAATCTTAGCAACTGAACTAGTATCAAATACTGAGGGTTTGCGATAAACACTAGTAAAGTACACATCAATAACATGTATATCAAATATACTTATGTTCACTTTGCCATCCTTCTTATCCGCCAATCACTTGGGGTAGATCCGC
>NW_021181838.1:0-2379 GCF_002162155.2 Triticum dicoccoides | reverse complement strand
TGTGATGGTTCCTTATCTTTGGGTGTCCACCGCCCACGTCGATACCCGTCGGGCGCTACGGTTCTAGTTGTATTAGTGATAATATTCGACGATGTACGGACACCAAGAGATGATGTACTTTTGCTTATAATTATTGAATGCATGCTAATTTGAATACTATATACTTTATTTTATGATTTGGTTTTGCTTATTTTATGATTTGGTTTTGCTTATTGAATGCTCATATTGGATAAGTTCTCCTTCATTCCCGTGTGCTAGACAATTTGATATAATAATGCATTCAGGAATGAAAGGAGGAGCTACGTACATCGATCATCGATAGTCAACCCGTGATTAATAATAATGATCTAGTTTAATATTTGAATTATGAACGTAGGCCGGAAATGTCATACTCATCGGACGACGAAAACCGCCCGGGGGAGTGCGACTGGTGTCACGACGACCGAGGTATCTGCGACGGGTTCATTGTGCTGGACGAAGATCGTCGCTTCAGCATTAAGCTCGAGGAGACCTTCGATGTTCATACGGTACGCAACCGACGATAATAGTTTTTTTTTCGTAATTACTCATGACTTCAACTATTTTAATCATGACAATATTTTTCATCTTTTCCAATTCGACTAACTTATCCCATGCTTTGCAAGACGCTATGTCTTCGAGAGGATGGGTTTTGAAGACCATGAAAGTTTTGAAACCAAAAAAATTATCCTAAGTATCCATCATGGTGTGGATTTTCAAGTAAAGCTGTACAATGCTCAGAGTGTAACCCATTTTGGTTGCAAAAATTAGGAAGCACTTTGCAAGATGTATGGTTTTGATGAGGGTATGCTTGTTACCATGGATCCTGGTGATCCTACAATCGAGCAAGAGAGACCTACGATTTTCGTCCTTGTGGATACACCTCCAATTCTTTCCCCATGTGAGCTTAACATAGTTATTAAGTAATTTATATTGTTTATTTCAAAATAGTTGACAACTTATTCTCCATTGACAACTTATTTTCATTCTTCAAAGAATGTGCGGAAGATGGTAGACAGAACCTACTACACCGAAGGCTCCGAACTAACTTATCAGGAGAAAAATCATCTGGTCGCATTTTGTACTGATCTTGAGAATTACAATGTCTACAATCGAACTCCTCAATATTATGGTCAATACGTGCCACTAGTGCACGTGTTGAACTACGGTAACTACCATGGAGATACCCTGGTAAGATTTTTTACTATTACAACATCCGTGCATCTTTTAGCACACTTCTAAAACTAGTACATCATATCATTGCTAACTACGAAGTTATTACTATGTTTTTCAACAGATAATCCCGAATGATTGTGTGCCTCATCTGATGTATACACACGGTAGCCTTCATGTTTTGAACATACAACCAGGTCGTCCTACGAATCTCAACTGTCCATACCGGGTTTCTAAAAGAAGTGGAGACATGACAATCAAAGAATGGAAAAAATGTATGGACAGTCGTAAGGAGCTTTTTGGAAGCAACATTCAGCGAAGGGCAAAAATTGGAGACAGGATGATCGCCATTCTTCATAATGGAGAGTCAGGGTCTATATTGTTTTATGCTATTTTACCTTAAGGGTGTTTAGGTCCTACCTGATACTGATGATCATGTGTTAAGAACAATTATGTAGGGTTGGGTTCGATGACTATGAGGATGATGATCGTATGACTTATTATTAATAACGAGTAGAAGTTGTATGATGATGCATGATTAGTATAGGACGAGTACTTGTTATTATATATGCTGACGTATGCGAGCATGCATGAGTTATTATATTAGCTGGTAAAATGAACATATATAGCAGCAGCGTTGGTAAACCAAGGACGAAGATATAAGAGAGGACACTTCTCTCTATTAGCTAGCTAATATAACAACCTAAAAATAACCCCCAAAACCCCTAAAGCAGCCACTTTTCAAAAAAAACATGGACTTTTGGTCCCGGTTGGTACCACCAACCGGGACCAAAGGCCCCCTGACTGGGCTGGGCGCGCAGAGCCACGTGGAGGCACATTAGTCCCGGTTCTTGTTGGAACCGGGACTAATGGGTGGAGGTATTAGTAACGACCCATTAGTCCCGGTTCATGAACCGGGACTAAAGGCCCTCACGAACCGGGACTATTAGGTGTTTTTCTACTAGTGGGAATCCGAAAAGGGGAGCTCTCCCTCTCCATAGATTTAGCCTACACCATGTACCAGGATTCTGGCGCTTCACACTCGAACCTCCATCATCATCAGAACTCGTTGAGTCCCTCGCCATGCATTATAACTCTTGGTATACTCCACATATATAAGGTAAGAGAAAGGCAGGAAGTAGGTCTTTTACCCGCACTCGGGGTTGAAACTTGGTATATCACTCCCAC
>NW_021181837.1:0-1575 GCF_002162155.2 Triticum dicoccoides | reverse complement strand
CTTCGAGCTTGAGTTAATTACTTCTAAAAGATTCTGGTATAGGATTCTAAGATGCCCCGATGGGTTGAACCTATGCCTTCCTTAATATGTGTGAACTCGAAAGTTTTCACGAGTCGTACTCTTCTGGTATTTTGCCAGATAAAATTTCAACGCTATAACTTCATCGAAAGCGAGAAGTGAATGAAAGGGTATGCATTGGAGAAGTGGGAGTCGACCTTGAACTTTGTGTTCATGCCCATGGACGCGATGTATATCCTATCATGGAAGCTTCTTGTAACAATAACTATTTCCTTGATAACTAACATATGGTATCTGTGAATTGATCCCTTGCAACCGTGGTTCCGACCATGATTGTTCTTCTTTGATCTCATTTCTCGGACAAGTTAAAACAATTGTCTCCTATGGATCAATACACCAGTCCAACCTTTACTTTGATCTTGTGTCGATATTACCCCCTGGTATCTCGAGATTATCATGGAACTGCATAACTCCTTATGAGTTCTCCATCAAGTGCTACCTTCCCACTGATTCCAATTTTTCACGGGCTCTGAGTTAATAAACACTCAAAGACACCGATAACTGAACCGAGTCCGCTCTACGGTTCAATAACTCTTCTGTAAGCTTCTATAAGTACGAGTTTGTACCCGGTCACGCCATTCCTAGCCTGTTTGGCTATATCATTGTCGTGATGATCTTAACTGTGCAACCCGGCCCTTATTCTCGGAGCACCAATTTGCGACGATAGCTAAGCTTACGTCGATTTTCCTCGTCATACCCTTTCACCTTAAACAACAAGCTTGAGTTCGAGTTTGTGTCGTAACTGTGGATCCAATAACCTCTTGCTTCACCATTCCCTTGGCTTGATGCCGTCGCCGAGCGATTGCATCTTCATGGAGCCTCTCGACAAAATTTGTCGTGATCATCATCAACATTTTAACTCCTTCCAGGATATCAATCAAATTCATGATGGGAAATACCATCCTTGCCCCTCGATGATCGTGTTATCATCGACCACATCCTTGTCTTCCCTCAACACAAACGTGTTCATGTTTTGGATTGAATCTTGAGTTCCTTGCTATCCAGCATTTGTTCTACTTCACCTTGAAGTATTACCATCTTTTATGTCAAGAAGGTTGTGAGAAGTGCTCCGCCTCTTAAAATCTCTTGATATGGTGATACTTCTCACCATCACCATTCCTTCTTGGCCCCAATGTTGATTCTAACCGGAATACTAGCAAGTGAACGGTGCTGCTTGGATTCTGTACTCCTAGCAACCCTATTGCTTTGAAGTTAATGGCCGACAGCTCATCCTCAGGCTATTGGTTATTGATTCACCATTCTGACATAGGTCGTGCAACCCAACCCATATTTCGGGTGCACTTTTCAACCAATGTTTAATTGTGTATGTGTTCCTCAAGCATACCCCATTATATTATTTGATCTGACAGCTGTTATCTCCTTGTTCACATAATTGTGGAAATCCATTTTTGGAAATCTCGATGAATTGTCGCTGAGTTCATCAGCCACCTCCTCACCCTCTCCTTGGTCTAATGATGAGTTTTTGTTTCGAAACTC
>NW_021181836.1:0-629 GCF_002162155.2 Triticum dicoccoides | reverse complement strand
TATTCTTGGTTTGGTTTAGTCCTTTTCGTTTGGTCAATCTGGGCCAGGTACTTCTATGTTGATGGGCGTTTTATGGGCTTTCATAGAGACCGCAAAAAATAATTGGGTCAAAATAAATCAACATTGTGGGAATTGAACACAGGACCTCCTGTCTAGATCTTCGATGTAACTAATTAAGCGAATGCACAAACTAAAGGAAGGATTGCGTCCTTTTCTTGGTTTGGTTTCGTCCTTTTCATTTGGTCAATCTGGGCCAGGTACTTCTATGTTGATTTCTATATTGAAAGGAAGGATCCATAGGCTTCAATGTGTTGGGGCTACTAAATTAAAAAAGTAATTATCCTACTATTAAAGGGAATAGGTATTCTTGGTTTGGTTTAGTCCTTTTCGTTTGGTCAATCTGGGCCAGGTACTTCTATGTTGATGGGCCTTTTATGGGCTTTCATAGAGACCACGAAAAATAATGGGGTCAAAATAAATCAACATTGTGGGAATTGAACACAGGACCTCCTGTCTAGATCTTCGATGTAACTAATTAAGCGAATGAGCAAACTAAAGGAAGGATTGCGTCCTTTTCTTGGTTCCGTTTAGTCCTTTTTGTTTGGTCAATCTGGGCCAGGTACTTCTAT
>NW_021181835.1:0-1265 GCF_002162155.2 Triticum dicoccoides | reverse complement strand
TACCCTACAGTTTCCTTAGGGTATCCTATGAATACGCATTTTTCCGACTTGGGTTCGAGCTTTTCAGGTTGAAGTTTCTTGACATAAGCTTCGCATCCCCAAACTTTTAGAAACGACAGCTTAGGTTTCTTTCCAAACCATAATTCATACGGTGTCGTCTCAACGGATTTAGACGGTGCCCTATTTAAAGTGAATGTAGCTGTCTCTAGAGCGTATCCCCAAAATGATAGCGGTAAATCGGTAAGAGACATCATAGACCGCACCATATCCAATAGAGTGCGATTACGACGTTCGGACACACCGTTTCGCTGAGGTGTTCCAGGTGGCGTGAGCTGTGAAACGATTCCACATTTCTTTAAGTGTGTACCAAATTCGTGACTTAAGTATTCTCCTCCACGATCTGATCGTAAGAATTTTATCTTTCGGTCACGTTGATTCTCCACCTCATTCTGAAATTCCCTGAACTTTTCAAAGGTCTCAGACTTGTGTTTCATTAAGTAGACATACCCATATCTACTCAAGTCATCTGTGAGAGTGAGAACATAACGATATCCTCCGCGAGCCTCAACGCTCATTGGACCGCACACATCGGTATGTATGATTTCCAACAAGTTGGTTGCTCGCTCCATTGTTCCGGAGAACGGAGTCTTGGTCATTTTGCCCAAGAGGCATGGTTCGCACGTGTCAAACGATTCATAATCAAGAGACTCTAAAAGTCCATCGGCATGGAGCTTCTTCATGCGCTTGATACCAATGTGACCAAGGCGGCAGTGCCACAAGTATGTGGGACTATCGTTATCAACTTTAAATCTTTTGGCATCTACACTATGAACATGTGTAATATTACGCTCGAGATTCATTAAGAATAAACCATTGACCATCGGAGCATGACCATAAAACATATCTCTCATATAAATCGAACAACCATTATTCTCAGACTTAAATGAGTAGCCATCTTGTATTAAACGAGATCCTGATACAATGTTCATGCTCAAACTTGGCACTAAATAACAATTATTAAGGTTCAAAACTAATCCCGTAGGTAAATGTAGAGGCAGCGTGCCGACGGCGATCACATCGACTCTGGAACCATTCCCGACGCGCATCGTCACCTCGTCCTTTGCCAGTCTCCGTTTATTCCGCAGCTCCTGCTGTGAGTTACAAATATGAGCAACGGCACCGGTATCAAATACCCAGGAGTTACTACGATTACTGGTAAGGTACACATCAATCACATGTATATCAAATATACCTTTGGTGTTGCC
>NW_021181834.1:0-1515 GCF_002162155.2 Triticum dicoccoides | reverse complement strand
CGGCGTCAGGGCCAGTAGCTGGTGCTGCAGGTGGTACTTGAGCAGATGGCGCCGCCACATGTGCTTCTGGTGCTGCAGGTGGTACTTGAGCAGATGGAGCCGCCGCAGGTGCTTCTGGTGCTGCAGGTGGTACTTGAGCAGATGGCGCCGCCGCAGGTGCTTCTGGTGCTGCATATGGTACTTGAACAGATGGCACCGCCGCCGATGCTTGTGGTGCTGCAGGTGGTACTTGAGCCAGCGTTGGTGCAGCTTGAGCCGTTGCAGTTGCTTCAGTAGATGGTGGCACTTGTGGACTCGCACCAAAGATGGCATCAAGCCCAAGAGAGCAGCTGGGTGGCGTAAAGTTACCATCGTAGTCTCTAGCTCCAGGGGTGCTCGACTCCAATGTAGGGTCAGCTACTGTTTCAAACATCACAACACACAAATAAGGAAAAAATGCACCAGGAAAACATGTAGTGGACATTGTATTTGTTACTGCCAGAAACATTATCTTGAGTTATCATGGATTAATGAGACAAGTTATCAACATAAGAAAGTTAAGTTACCAACCTGTGCCAATAGGATTATGGGCATCATTCTCTTGACCTCCAGCTGTAGCCGTATCAATAGGCATATTGACTCTGGTACTTCCCACAACTTTCTCAGTGACACAAACGGCTACAGCGGAAAAAGATTAAACACATCGTCAACAAAAAACATCATAAAATACAAGAAACTGAAAACAAAGGTGATGGCGAACAGACCTACCTTCACTTCCATCATGCAATCTATTTGGGACGACTTCATTTTCACATTCAACAGCCACAGCAACGCTGGCAATATCTTCAACAGCAGCAGTAACAGTTGCCGATGCAGCTAGCTGAAAAACAGCGTCATCAGAAACACAAGCCGATGTCGCTGCAACAGCATCAGATGCGGCCTTGCTAGATGCTGCTGCTTTTTCAGACGGAGATGTCGCCATGGGAGATTCATCAAGATGGATAACTTCTGTTGTCTCCGATGACGTTGTCTGCGACAATGTTGCCCTTAGTCGTGGAGAGGATCTGGTCTTGGCGAATTTCACCTTTTTCACAGCAGTTTTATCTTTTGAATGACTGAAAAAATCGGTACACAACGGTAGTAGTATGATTACACATGTTGTTAAACCTAAGTTACCACATGTTTCAATCAAAAAAAAGATGTCACATACTTGAGGTATTAAGTAGCATCCAGGGAAAAAATTACGGAGTTATCAAGAACTAGAAATATAAAGTTATCAAATGATATGAACAAAAAAACCAACAATTAGTTTTGAATAAATGCAAACTATAAAGGTATGTGAACACCTTTTTCCTGGTACACTTGGTGAACCCTTAGCAGCAGCAACTTGTTTCATAGGTGCACTGAATCAAAAAAATAACCAAATATTATAAGCACATACAACTATCAAGATTGGTAACTCTAAATTACCAGGGGGGCAAAGTTGAGTTATCAATGTTCATCAAAATAAGTTATCAGACAACAAGAACAAAATAA
>NW_021181833.1:0-1902 GCF_002162155.2 Triticum dicoccoides | reverse complement strand
CAAGTCAAAGCACAAGCGGAAGCTATCATGTCTGGGTACAGACATCTATAAATGAAAAAGGCCGAGAAGCCTGACTATCTATCAGATCCTGCCGAGGGCACAAGATCGTAGCTGAGGTAACAAGCTAAACGTCGAAGTCCACGTGGAACTACTAGTGAGACCGAAGTCTCTCTGCAAAAACATAAAATAGGCAAACGTGAGTACAAATGTACCCAGCAAGACTTACATCAGAACTAACTACATATGCATCATTATCAACAAAGGGGATGGTGGGGTTTAACTGCAGCAAGCCAGCTTTGACTCGGTGGCTATCCTGAACTACGACTGCAAGTAACTCTTTTGAGGTGGCGCACACGAGTCCACATATTCACCATATCAATACACCACTATGGATCCGCACCCGTCTCCCTACGAGAACGCCATCCATAGCACTCACGCTTATCTTGCGTATTTTAGAGTATCCACTTTCACTTGTCTATGAACTGATATAAGCAACCCAGAGGTCCTTTTCCGTGGACACGGCTATTCGAATAGATTAGGTTAACCCTGCAGGGGTGTACTTCTTCACACACGCTCTCACCACTTACCGCCGTTTACACGACATGTACTCGGCAACCTTCAAGCGGAAGCCCAACGTGGGTGTCGGCCACGACCTACCTAATCACCTAAGTCTCTAGTCCAGGTTTATCGCCTATTCGGGTTCCATCCATGAGGAGATCCGGCCGGAGTTTTGCTCACAGCCCCAAACGATGTGAACAGGGTTCTCGAGACACCAAACGGGCGCCCGGTACACCGTGCCACGTGCCTACCGCATCACAGCCCACCCCTACGGTCAGCGCTGCCCACGGCCTCCAGCATACTACAAACACCAGAGACTACTTGCAACTCCTGGACAGAGGACAAGGGTGATCAAGAAGCCGAGAGGGTCCATTGGTTTCGGGCCCAATGCGTGGTAGTAGCTGAATCATGGATCACAAACACAGAACTCAGTTCCTGAGGACGGCTGCAATGAGACAACCCACCAGGTACTCCTACATGGCCTCTCACCGCTACCTTTACCAAATCGTGTTCACACACTTAGCTCACACACAGTAGGACATGTTCACACACCTCTGATTCATCCCCGATGAATCAGACCTGACTCAACTCTAAGCAGTAGCAGGCATGACAAACAAACATGAATGAGTAGGCACATCAGGGCTCAAACAACTCCTACTCATGCTAGTGGGTTTCATCTAGTTACTGTGGCAATGACAGGTCATGCAAAGGATAAAGGGGGTTCAGCTACCGCAGCAAGTAACAGATGAATCGGTGTTGTCCTAATGCATTAAAAGAGAGCAGGAGCGAGAGAGTAGGATTGTATCGGAATGAACAAAGGGGTTTTGCTTGCCTGGCACTTCTGAAGATAACATTGAGTCTTCATCAGTGTCAACGATCACATCATCGGTATCACGTCTATCAGAGGGGACAAATACCGGCAACACAGAAGGGAACACAATCAATGCAATGCACAATATGATGCATGATCATGACATGGCAAAATGAATGTGTTTTGGGCTAATGCAACTAAAACCTGATTAAATGAAGTTGGTTTGAATATAAAATTCAAATTCAAACTCCATATGTGATTAAATAAATGCCCTTTAATTGATTTGTGCTAAACAGCACCTATAAGTTGTTCTAACATGCATGAAAATGGTACAGATGGATTCCTTGAATTTTTCTGATAATTTTTCATATATAATTTATTTAATTTGGAGTTACGGTTAATTTTCTATGAATTATTGAAGTTTATACAATTTTCTGGAATTTCTGAATAATAATAAATCCAGAAATGAATTTACTGCGTCAGCATGACTTCACAGTGACGTCAGCAAGTCAACGGGCGCCGTCCAGGTCAAA
>NW_021181832.1:0-1271 GCF_002162155.2 Triticum dicoccoides | reverse complement strand
GTGAATACAGCTTGTTCCAATTTTTCAGGCCAGTTTTAGAATTCTTTGACTCCTCATATCAACTCGGAATTGAGTGATTCTTTTTGCATTGGAAAGCTTGAGTTAGTAGCATTCTTTGAAAGAATTTATCAGAAAATTGTCTCAAACTTTTCAAGAGGAAAGTTGGAGAGAGAGTTGTTGTATATCCTGCTTGGCAGTTGTTTTTCATCATTATCTTCACTGCCGTTGTGATCTTCACTTATATCTTGCTGTCAAGAGCTACTTAGTATCCTTTATTGATGCTAGTTGTGCTACGCCGTGACCTCATTAGTGTTCTAGGCTCGCGTCTCTAGTCCGGTCTAGCCTAGGACCAGCACAGTACCGTCGTTGAGCGTTTATTCAACATTGCATCTTTGAATTGATTATTGCTAATCTTTTGCTACCATATATAGCCAACCCAGCTCCGCATATTTCTACACCGTGTATACGTACGCTCCCCTGGCAATCGCTTTACTCAATATTCGGAGTTACTTGACACCGCTGGTTGCCGATCACCGCCTGCTGCATGGTAAGAATTTGTAAGACATTGATATTTGCTTTACTGTGAGCGTTTTACCACCACATCCTAGTAGTTATAGGAACAATATTTTTGGGTTTTGTTTCTTGTTCTACTAATCATGACAGGATCCAGAGTCAATTCATGGGCTTTGTCGATCGCGGGAGACGTGCCACCACCTTTGCAAATACCACAACCGTCACGAGAGGTGCACAAACATCCAAATGCACATGATCAGGTTAATGTATCTATAACACCATTTAATGGCCGTTTTAAACCTGCTTTATATATTGAATGGGAGTTCGACATAACAAATATATTTGCTTCCCATAATTTCGATGAACATAAAAAGGTTAAGGTTGCGGTTGGTTCTTTCACTGGTTATGCTTTGGTTTGGTGGAGTGAATATTGTCGGTTACACCCTGATTATATACCTACTACTTGGGATGATTTGAAACTTGCCATGCGACATACTTTCGTCCCTGCTTATTATACTCGTGACATGATTAAGAAGTTGCAACACTTAAAACAAGGTAGTGAAACTGTAAGAAAATATTATGATGATTTACAAACTACCTTGTTGCATTCCTCTTTAGAAGAAAGTGAAGATGATTTTATGGATAGATTTTGGGGAGGATTAAACCGTGATATTCAAGAGATACTAATTCATGAAGAGTGTTATCCTATGGACCATTTGTTTCATCTTGCTTGCAAAGCTGAACAGGAAATAAAACGA
>NW_021181831.1:0-1170 GCF_002162155.2 Triticum dicoccoides | reverse complement strand
TTCCATACCAAGGGAGTTGTGAAGGAACGTTCTGTGCGCGTCATCATAGACGGAGGGAGCTGCAACAACTTGGCTAGCATGGAGATGGTGGAGAAGCTTTCTCTCACCACAAGACCACATCCACATCCTTACTACATCCAATGGTTCAACAACAGCGGCAAGGTTAAGGTAACACGTACTGTTCGTGTGCATTTTAGTATCTCTACATATGCTGATTATGTTGATTGTGATGTGGTACCTATGCAAGCATGTTCCTTATTACTTGGTAGACCATGGCAATTTGATAAAAATTCTGTACACCATGGTAGAAACAATCACTATACTCTTGTTCATAAGGATAAAAATATTACTTTGCTTCCAATGACTCCTGATTCCATTTTGAAAGATGATATTAATAGAGCTAATAAAGCACAACAGTAGAAGAATAAGAGTGAAAATCAGATTGTGGCAAAAGAATTTGAGCAACAAATGAAGCCTAATAATAAACCATCTAGTGTTGCTTCTGAAATTAAATTGAAAAGTGCATGTTTATTTGCCACCAAATCTGATATTGATGAGCTAGATTTCAGCAAATCTGTTTGCTATGCTTTTGTGTGCAAAGAGGCATTATTTTCATTCGAGGACGTGCCTTCCTCTTTGCCTCCTGCTGTCACTAACATTTTGCAGGAGTTCGCTGACGTTTTTCCACAAGACGTGCCACCGGGATTACCGCCTATTCGAGGGATTGAGCATCAGATTGACTTAATTCCCGGTGCTTCACTGCCAAACCGTTCACCATACCGTACCAATCCAGAGGAGACGAAGGAGATTATGCGTCAAGTACAAGAGCTTCTCGACAAAGGTTATATACGCGAATCCCTTAGTCCTTGTGCTGTTCCTATTATTCTAGTGCCGAAAAAGGATGGTACATCACGTATGTGTGTTGATTGTAGAGGCATTAATAATATTACTATTCGTTATCGTCATCCTATTCCTAGGCTAGATGATATGCTTGATGAATTGAGTGGCTCTACAATATTCTCCAAAGTTGATTTGCGTAGTGGCTACCATCAAATTCGTATGAAATTGGGAGATGAATGGAAAACAGCATTTAAAACTAAGTTTGGATTATATGAGTGGTTAGTCATGCCTTTTGGGTTAACTAATGCACCTAGTACTTTCATGAGATTA
>NW_021181830.1:0-1104 GCF_002162155.2 Triticum dicoccoides | reverse complement strand
GGGGGGGCGCCCCCTTCCTTCCTTCTCCTTCTCTCTTCCCTTTCCTTCTCTCCTACTCCTACTACATGGAAGGGTTCCTAGTTGGACTAGGAAAAGGGGAATCCTACTCCCGGTGGGAGTAGGACTCCCCTAGGGCGCGCCATAGAGAGGGCCGGCCCTCCCCCTCCTCCACTCCTTTATATACGGGGGCAGGGGGCACCCCATAGACACACAAGTTGATCTTCGTGATCGTTCCTTAGCCGTGTGCGGTGCCCCCCTCCACGATATTACACCTCGGTCATATTGTAGCGGTGCTTAGGCGAAGCCCTGCGACGGTTGAACATCAAGATCGTCACCACGCCGTCGTGCTGACGGAACTCCTCCCCCAAGCTCTGCTGGATCGGAGCCCGAGGTGCATCATCGAGCTGTACGTGTGTCAAGAATTCGGAGGTGCCGGAGTAACGGTGCTTGGATCGGTTGGACCGGGAAGACATACGACTACTTCCTGTACGTTGCGTCAACGCTTCCGCTTCGATCTACGAGGGTACGTAGACAACACTCTCCCCTCTCGTTGCTATGCATCACCATGATCTTGCGTGTGCGTAGGAAAATTTTGAAATTACTACGTTCCCCAACAAATACAATTAGTGGTTATACAACCCAGAACCTGCACTTCACCTCTGTTCAACACAAACACAACAGTAACACCAATGGTGAGGTTTCTTGTAGTGGTGGAGCTTCATGGAGGCCAAAGCGGGCTATTGCCCCCTACTCTAGGAAAACTCTTAAGTGTACTTCTAATATTATTAGGCTTGAATATCAATGATTTCTCAGAGTTCATGCATAACGTATATTCTTTGTCCCCTCGACAATCATCATCAAGCTCCACCACTGGTTTCTTGTACTTCTTCTCCTTCCTGTGCGCATGTCGGTCGTTGCCGGTCATGATTGACAGATAAGGGAAATGGATCTCACATGAACATGATTTGGATTGACATAGAGGGAAAATGACTCTCACATGAACATGATTTGGATTAACAAAGAGGGAAAATGGCTCTCACATGAACCACGTGGGGACGGGGGTGTCGGTGTCAAAACCAACGGATCTCGGGTGGGGGCCCCGAT
>NW_021181829.1:0-896 GCF_002162155.2 Triticum dicoccoides | reverse complement strand
TTTTTTTCTTTTTCTTCTCCCTCTTTTTCTTTTTTTTCTTTCCTTTTTTCTCTCTTTTTTTTTCTTTATCTTCTTTTTCTCCCTCTTTCCAAGACAAACTAGATAAGATGCAGATTCGATCAGGCGAAGATGTGAGTGACCTCAACTATGATTATGACAATAAACAGTGCGTAGCACATGGTGGAAATTGGTGGATGGGATGGTGGACAGCGGATGGGATAATGATGCAGCGGCTGCGTGACTAATGTGAACAGAACTCGAAACTCTAAAGGAACTAGACACTAAGACCAGCAACTCGACACGGCGATGCAACCGATAATTCAATAATGCAAACAATGAAAAGAAAATTGCAAATGCTCAGTCTGGCTAGGACAAAGGATGAATAGATCTAACTTTTGTTTTGTGGCTTTTTCTTGGACAATAGGTAAGAAAATAAATCTAATCTAGGAAAAACTGGAAATTCTCACCGAGCAACCTGAAAACTGATACCACTTGATAGAGGCGGGGGTGTCCCGATCTTTCGATGAGATGATAACTATCGATTTGGTGGAGACGACTTTGACGATCCGACTACAAACGTGCACGACGTTGCGCCTTAGCAATCGCTAAACCAACTCCGAGAGGTTATTGATCACGCCGGAGCACAATCAACCTGACCACGAAGGTCTATTCCTGCAAGCAATCGAAGAACAAGCCAGAATATGATAAAAGCAATCTGAATATTGCGAGTATATATGAAGTATTGATAAAGGTGGGGATCCGTAAGCGGTCTTGGTCTGGTCGTTGGACACAAACGAAGTACACGAAGTTGCAATGGCTAACTTTTAACTATACAAATCCCAAGGAAAAGCTACTAGATGGATCTACTTATATAGGAGCAAGGGGTGGCGGCCAAG
>NW_021181828.1:0-1416 GCF_002162155.2 Triticum dicoccoides | reverse complement strand
TGGTCATGTCTTGAGTGTTACTCAATACTCACACCATATAACATAGCCAAGAACTCCTTCTTTGCTGATCTATTTTGAACTCCTTCAAAATCTTGTCACGGTATGTATTCATTTGAAAGTACTATTAAGAGTTTTGATCTTGATGCTCAATGTTCAAGTAGCTTAATCCAGGTTTTCCATTGAAAAACACTTTTCAAATAACCCTATATGCTTTCCAGAAATTCTACATCATTTCCGATCAACAATATGTCAACAACATATACTCATCAGAAATGCTATAGTGCTCCCACTCACTTCTTTGGAAATACAAGTTTCTCATAAACTTTGTATAAACCCAAAATCTTTGATCATCTCATCAAAGCGTATATTCCAACTCCGAGATGCTTACTCCAGTCCTTAGAAGGATTGTTGGAGCTTTTCACACTTGTTAGCATCTTTCAGGATTGACAGAACCTTCTAGTTGTATCACATACAACCTTTCCTCAAGAATATCGTCGAGGAAACAATGTTTTGACATCCTATCTGCAAGATTTCATAAATCATGCAGTAATTGCTAATATAATTCCAACAGACTCTTAGCATCGCTATGAGTGAGAAAGTCTCATCGTAGTCAACTCCTTGAACTTGTCGGAAAACATCTTAACGACAAGTCGAGCTTTCTTAATGGTGATACTTACCATCATTGCCCGTCTTCCTTTTAAAATCCATCTGTACCCAACAGCCTTACGAACATCAAGTAGTTCTTCCAAAGTCTATACTTTGTTTTCATACATGGACCCTCTCTCGGATTTTATGGCCTCGAGCCATTTGTCGGAATCCGGGCCCACCATCGCTTCTCCATAGCTCGTAGGTTCATTGTTGTCTAGCAACATGACCTCCAAGACAGGATTACCGTACCACTCTGAAGCAGTACCTGTCCTTGTCGTCCTACGAGGTTTGGTAGTGACTTGATCCGAAGTTTCATGATCACTATCATCAACTTCCACTTCAATTGGTGTAGGTGCCACAGGAGCAACTTCATGTGCCCTGCTACACACTAGTTGAAGTGATGATTCAATAACCTCATCAAGTCTCCACCATCCTCCCACTCAATTCTTTCGAGAGAAACTTTTTCTCGAGAAAGGACCCGTTTCTAGAAACAATTACTTTAGCTTCCTGATCTGAGATAGGAGGTATACCCAACCATTTTGGGTATCCTATGAAGATGCATTTATCCGTTTTGGGTTCGAGCTTATCACGATGAAACTTTTTCACATAAGAGTCGCAGCCCCAAACTTTCAAGAAACGACAGCTTAGGTTTCTCTAAACCATAGTTCATACGATGTCATCTCAACGGAATTACGTGGTGCCCTATTTAAAGTGAATGCGGTTGTCTCTAATGCCTAACCCATGAACGATAGTGGTAATTCGATAAGA
>NW_021181827.1:0-1277 GCF_002162155.2 Triticum dicoccoides | reverse complement strand
AAATGCTTATGTCGGTAATGAGAGTGGTGTGGTGAACACGATTTGGTAAAGGTATCGATGAAAGGCCATGTAGGAGTACATGGTGGGTTGTTTCATTGAAGCCGACCTTAAGCACTGAGATCTGTATGTGTGATTTAAGAATCAGCTACTACCATGCATTGGGCCCGAAACCAATGGACCCTCTCGGCTTCTTATTCACCCTAGTTCTCCGTCCAGGAGTTGCAAGTAGTTTCTGGTGTTTGTAGCCTACTGGAGGCCGTGGACAGCGCTGACCGTAGGGGTGGGCTGTGATGCGGTAGGTACGTGGCCGGGTGTACCGAATACCCGTTAGGTATCTCGGGAACCCTGTTCACATCGTTCGGGGCCGTATGGGAAACCTCGGCCGGACTCCCTGCGGATGGAACCTAGATAGGCGATAAACCTGGACTGGAGGCTTAGGTGATTAGGTAGGTCGTGGCCGACACCCACGTTGGGCTTCCGCTTGAAGGTTGCCGAGTACATGTCGTGTAAACGACGGTAAGTGGTGAGAGCGTGTATGAAGAAGTACCCCCTGCAGGGTTAACATGATCTATTCGAATAGCCGCGTCCGCGGTAAAGGACTTCTTATTGCCTATACAGTTCATAGACAAGTAAATGGAAACTACTAAAAGCCTCAAGACAAGTGTGAGTGCCGAGGATGGCTCTTCCGTAGGAAGACGGAGGTGGATCCTCGGTAGTGTATTGAATTGGTGAGTAGTGGACTCGTGTGCGCAAAATCATTTCAAGTTGGAGTATCATAGGATAGCCTAGCCAAGAGTCAAAGCTGGCTTGCTGCAATAACTCCACCAACCCTTCTTGATACTATGCATGTATGTAGGATCTGATGTAAGTCTTGCTGAGTACCTTTGTACTCATGTTGCTATAATCTACATTTTTACAGAAGACGCTGCAACCCCTTCTGATGGGTTCTATGTAGACGTTGACATCAACGAGTAGGCTAAAGACCCAGGTGGTGACCCTGAGCTTGTGAAGGACCACGTAGTATAGCTAGGCTTTCCAAGCCTCTTTTTTTTTACTAGTTGTCTGTACTCAGACAAGTTACTTCCGCTGCTGGTTTGTATGACTGTATGACTTGTATGTGGGGTCGTGAGACCCGTACCTTTGTGTATGTTATGTATGGCTCACTGAGCCTTAAATAAAGTACTTGTGTCATAGAGTCATGTTGTGATGCTTCGTTGTATTTGCACATATCGAGCATATTGTGTGTATGATTGAAATGCTTGGTATGTGTGGGATCT
>NW_021181826.1:0-1527 GCF_002162155.2 Triticum dicoccoides | reverse complement strand
CATAATCTTTCTTGGCAGCTACGAGGATGATCCTCGGGTTCCGGACCCAGTCCGTATAGTTGCTGCCATCATCTTTCAGCTTGGTTTTCTCTAGGAACGCGTTGAAGTTGAGGGCAACATTTGCGTGGGCCATTTGATCTACAATACATATTGTAAAGATTTTAGACTAGGTTCATGATAATTAAGTTCATCTAATCAAATTATTCAATGAACTCCCACTCAGATGGACATCCCTCTAGTCATCTTAAGTGAAACATGATCCGAGGCAACTAGGCCGTGTCCGATCATCACGTGAGACGGACTAGTCAACATCGGTGAACATCTACATGTTGATCGTATCTTCTATACGACTCATGCTCGACCTTTCGGTCCTCCGTGTTCCGAGGCCATGTCTGTACATGCTAGGCTCGTCAAGTCAACCTAAGTGTATTGCGTGTGTAAATCTGGCTTACACCCGTTGTATTCGAACGTTAGAATCTATCACACCCGATCATCACGTGGTGCTTCGAAACAATGAACCTTCACAACGGTGCAAAGTTAGGGGGAACACTTTCTTGAAATTATCATGAGGGATCATCTTATTTAAGCTACCGTCGTTCTAAGCAAATAAGATGTAAAACATGATAAACATCACATGCAATCAAATAGTGACATGATATGGACAATATCATTTCGCTCCTTTTGATCTCCATCTTCGGGGCGCCATGATCATCGTCGTAACCGGCATGACACCATGATCTCCATCATCATGATCTCCATCATCGTGTCTTTATGAAGTTGTCATGTCAACTATTACTTCTACTACTATGGCTAACGGTTTAGCAATAAAGTAAAGTAATTACATGACGTTATATGTTGACACGCAGGTCATAAATAAATTAAGACAACTCCTATGGCTCCTTCCGGTTGTCATACTCATCGACATGCAAGTCATGATTCCTATTACAAGAACATGATCATCTCATACATCACATATATCATTCATCACATCCTTTGGCCATATCACATCACAAAACACTTACTGCAAAAACAAGTCAGACGTCCTCTAATTGTTGTTGCAAGTTTTTACGTGGCTGCTATAGGTTTCTAGCAAGAATGTTTCTTACCTATGCCAAAACCACAACGTGAATTGCCAATTTCTATTTACCCTTCACAAGGGTTCATCGAATCCGATCCGACTAAAGTGGGAGAGACAGACACCCGCTAGCCACCTTATGCAACTAGTGCATGTCAGTCGGTGGAACGAGTCTCACGTAAGCTTACGTGTAAGGTTGGTCCGGGCCGCTTCATCCCACAATGCCGCCGAATCAAGATAAGACTAGTAACGGCAAGATGATTGACAATATCGATGCCCACAACTGCTTTGTGTTGTACTCGTGCATACAAACTACGCATAGACCTAGCTCTGATACCACTGTTTGGGATCGTAGCAGAAATTAAAAAAATTCTTCACATCACCAACATCAATCTATGAAGTATTCTAGCAACGAGGGGAATAGGAGTGCATCTACATACCCTTGTAGATCG
>NW_021181825.1:0-1264 GCF_002162155.2 Triticum dicoccoides | reverse complement strand
ATCGCACGCTCCCTCTACCAAAGAGATTGGTGTTAAACCTAAATAATTGTTATTTGGTGTTTGCGTTGAGCATAGACATGATTGGATTACGTCTATCGCAATACGGTTATTCATTTAAGGAGAATAATGGTTACTCTGTTTATTTGAATAATACCTTCAATGGTCTTACACCTAAAATGAATGGTTTATTAAATCTCGATCGTAGTGATACACATGTTCATGCCAAAAGATAGTAATGATAGTACCACCTACTTGTGGCACTGCCACGTAAGTCATATCGGTATAAAACGCATGAAGAAGCTCCATATTGATGGATCTTTGGGCTCACTCGTTTTTGAAAAGTTTGAGACATGCGAACCATGTCTATTGGTGTATATGCATGAAGAAACTCCATGCAAATGGACCATTTTGACTCACTTGATTTTGAATCACTTGGGACATGCAAATCATACCACATGGGCAAGATGACCGAAAAGCCTCGTTTTCAGTAAGATGGAACAAGATAGCAACTTGTTGGAAGTAACACATTTTGATGTGTGCAGTCCAATGAGTGCTGAGGCATGCAGTGAATATTGTTATGTTCTTACTTCACAGATGATTCGAGTAGATGTTGAGTATATTTACTTGATGAATCACAAGTCTGAATTATTGAATGGTTCAAATAATTTCAGAGTGAAGTAGAAGATCATTGTGACAAGAGGATAAAATGTCTATGATATGATCATAGAGATGAATATCTGAGTTACGAGTTTTGGCACACAATTAAGACATTGTGGAAATTGTTTCGCAATTAATACCGCCTGGAACACCATAGTGTGATGGTGTGTCCGAACATCATAGTTGCACCCTATTGGATATGGTGCGTACCATTATGTCTCTTATCGAATTACCACTATCGTTCATGGGTTAGGCATTAGAGACAACCACATTCACTTTAAATAGGGCACCACGTAATTCCGTTGAGATGACACCGTATGAATTATGGTTTAGAGAAACCTAAGTTGTCGTTTCTTAAAGGTTTGGGGCTGCGACGCTTATGTGAAAAAGTTTCAGGATTAAGCTCGAACCCAAAGCGGATAAAATGCATCTTCATAGGACACCCAAAACAGTTGGGTATACCTCCTAATTCAGATCCGAAAGCAATATGGATTGTTTCTTGAATCGGGTCCTTTTTCGAGGAAAGGTTTCTCTCGAAAAGTTGAGTGGGAGGATGGTGGAGACTTGATGAGGTTATTGAACCGTCACTTCAACAAGTGTGTAGCAG
>NW_021181824.1:0-1299 GCF_002162155.2 Triticum dicoccoides | reverse complement strand
TTTTTTTGTGAAATTTGAGAAGAGAAGAGTCAAAACTCTACGCCAGGATGCCTTACCAGAGCGATGAGGAGACTGGGAAGTAAAAAGAATTCCTAAGCTCTCCGATATATAATTCCTAAGGACTCAAAACATTTTTCTAGACACAACTCGGCTGCTAAAAACGATCAAGCAATGGGGCCCCTAAGGTCAGGGAAGGCTCTGATACCAACTTGTAACGCCCTCGATGCGGCTATAGCTCCCACGTGTCGAGGCACGACTTAGAGGCATAACCGCATTGAAAGCAATGTCGCAAGTCGGGCAATCATTACAACATCCCATGTAAGATATAATAAAAGGGGGAGAAACATAGTTGGCTTACACTCGCCACGTCACATCAGAGTACATAAATAACATCCATCAAACAAACACTCATGGCCCGACTACGGCGCCAAAATGGAAAAGAACCCAACATGCGACAAGGTCCTGAATCGATAACCCCAACTAGGCACCACTACTGATCTTCTGGAAAGGACACGTAGTATCGCTGAGAGTCCTCGTCGAACTCCCACTTGAGCTCGTAATCGTCAACTGGAGCGGAATCACCTGGACCTGCATCTGGAGTTGTAGTATCTGTGAGCCACAGGGACTCAGCAATCTCACACCCACGCGATCAAGACTATTTAAGCTCATAGGGATGGATAAGGCAAATATAAGTGGAGCTGCAGCAGCGACTAGCATATGTGGTGGCTAACTTATACGCAAAAGAGAGCGAGAAGAGAAGGCGAAGCACGAGCGAGAAGCTAAAAGGAACATCCTGCGCAAGCATAACTCCAACACCGTGTCCACTTCCCGGACTCCGCCGAGAAGGGGCCATCATGGTAACACACACGGTTGATTTATTTTAATTAAGTTTAGTTCAAGTAGTCTACAACCGGACGTTAACAAATTCCCATCTGCCCATAACCGCGGGCACGGCTTTCGAAAGTTCAATCCCTGCAGGGGAGTCCCAACTTAGCCCATGACAAGCTCTCACGGTCAACGAAGGAATAGACCTCCTCCCAAGACGTTCCGATCAGACTCGGTATCTCGGTAACTCAAGACACTTCGACAGGTTAAAACAAGTCCAGCAACACCGCCCGAATGTGCCGACAAATCCCGATAGGAGCTGCACATATCTCTTTCTCAGGGCACACTCAGATTGTCTTAGGTACGGGTAGGCCAGCCCAGAGTTGCCCCTGGTAGCCACCGGTAGCTGACAGGTGGACCAACAC
Source organism: Triticum dicoccoides (assembly GCF_002162155.2). Classification (NCBI taxonomy): domain Eukaryota; kingdom Viridiplantae; phylum Streptophyta; class Magnoliopsida; order Poales; family Poaceae; genus Triticum; species Triticum dicoccoides. Next base: position 49 of record NW_021181824.1, on the reverse strand, counting down.
TCAGAGGAGCACTGGCCCGGGGGGGTAAAATAAGATGACCCTCGGGCTC
>NW_021181823.1:0-1317 GCF_002162155.2 Triticum dicoccoides | reverse complement strand
ATGGTCACTCCAACACCATGAGCGGTGTGCAGCACGGTAGTGGACTCATACTCCCGAGAGTAGAGGTGGACGATGGCACGGTACTGCTCCTGGTTAAAGTCCTGGTACTCCTCGTAGACGGTGTACTCAGGGTGCCAGCGATAACCCAGATAGGTCATCATATCAGCTAGCACAGCAGGTGATCCTGAGGCACCAATGGCCGCAGTGTGGCGCACGACCTGCCTCGCGGGTTCCATCTGAAAACAAAGATGTTTCAATGGAGTCAAATGACAACACGGGCACTATTCAAAATGCTATCCTGCAAAATAACTATGGCTTATCCAACTTTGGGGTGAACGTGGTAACGGGATCCTAAAGTCAGAGTTAGTAATTTCGTTTAACCCGAGTAGAAAAGAGTTCAGAGTCCCAGAGTAAAGGTTGAGGAGTAAAAGATCCTAGTACCACCCAATGGCGACGTGGGCCCGTAAGGCTCACAACCATGTTAGTAAAAGTTTTATAGTGACTAGACTCGACTTCGGCCAAGGAGTGTGGAAGGGGGATTCCTACAGGCAGTCGGCTCTGATACCAACTTGTGACGCCCCCGATTCAATCGTACACTAATCATACACGCAAACGTGTACGATCAAGATCAGGGACTCACGGGAAGATATCACAACACAACTCTACAAATAAAATAAGTCATACAAGCATCATAATACAAGCCAGGGGCCTCGAGGGCTCGAATACAAGTGCTCGATCATAGACGAGTCAGCGGAAGCAACAATATCTGAGTACAGACATAAGTTAAACAAGTTTACCTTAAGAAGGCTAGCACAAACTGGGATACAGATCGAAAGAGGCGCAGGCCTCCTGCCTGGGATCCTCCTAACTACTCCTGGATGTCATCAGCGGGCAGCACGTAGTAGTAGGCACCTCCAGTATAGTAGGGGTCGTCGTCGACGGTGGCGTCTGGCTCCTGAACTCCAGCATCTGGTTGCGACAACCAGGAAGAAAGGAAAGGGGAAAAGGGGGGAGAAAGCAACCGTGAGTACTCATCCAAAGTACTCGCAAGCAAGGAACTACACTACATATGCATGGGTATATGTGTAAGGAGGCCATATCAGTGGACTGAACTGCAGAATGCCAGAATAAGAGGGGGATAGCTAATCCTGTCGAAGACTACGCTTCTGGCAGCCTCCGCCTTGCATCAAGTATAAGAGAGTAGATTGAAGTCCTCCAAGTAGCATCTCCAAGTAGCATCTCATAGCATACACCTACCCGGCGATCCCCTCCTCGTATCCCTGAGGTAGAGCGACCACCGGTTGTATCTGGCACTTG
>NW_021181822.1:0-1562 GCF_002162155.2 Triticum dicoccoides | reverse complement strand
GGCGTCAGCGTAGATATATCTAGAAATCTGAATTTTCATTTTGCAGTGGGTGAGGAAGGATGGCAAGAGCTTGAACGATGGCAAGAGCTTGAACGATCGCTTGTTTTTCCTGGGGTGGCCCAACAGTTTCAGCATGGACGCGTCGCGGCTTGGCGTGAGCGGCGGATTCGTCCACTTCTTGTACTGCGATGAGCAGGGCCACCGCCAGCCCCATGAGCGGTGTGGTGTGTTTAAGTACAACCTCATCGACAACATGACAGAGTTCATCGAGTGGCTACCCCAAGGATGGGACTACGAAATGTGCACGTGGCTCATACCCCAGCCCACCATTGCTCCAATTCATCAGGTTCTAGTTACTACTCCAAGAAGTAATAACATGATTCACATTAAAACACTTTGCCCTTGATTTAGGGTGTTGGTGGGTGACTTTGTCAATCTCAAGATTTGCTGGCTCAGTATTTTGTAAGTGCTCACATGGGTAGGATCTGTGTGTATGTTTATAAGGGTGAGTTTTGTAATATGAGCATCTGTGTTTGTAATATGTTTATAAAAAGGGTGTGGCTAGATCTCAGTCCAAGTCTTAGTCAAGTGACAAAACATATAAAAAGAAGAAAGGCAAAATTTAAGATATTTTTTTTACGGATCTCCACATAAGATCTCACAAATATAGAATTGACTGAGACTTGGTTAAGTCCCAGTCGACTGGGATTTAGCAATCCCGTTCTAAAATAAAGGTGCTTGTTCTCTTTTAAAAAAAAGTTGTTGGTATGTGACCTACCTCTCAATGTGATCCGAATATGACAATCGATGTCGGAGAGCTGCAGATGTTTGCTTCCATTTGATGGTTTGTATATATCAGTTGAGAAATTAAGAGGATTGCAGATCGCAAATTGTTGTTTTGTGCATAGAGCAGAAACTAGAGATCTTGCAATGGAATCCTGTTGCATTTTGGAGTTTTCAAGTACTTCTCGTCTAAACTAATAGTATACGATCTTTTTTCTCTACTACTATTAAACAATCAAACAAGAACTTTCTTAAGTGCATCCCACAATTAGCCCCATAACACCGCACGGATCATAAACACAATACGATTAGACCCACAAATCTTAATCTAACGGTCATCCTTGATCTAATAGCTTCATAGGGGTAGGGTGTGCGTGTGTGCGTTCATAGGGGTGAGTTTATGCGCGTGTATATGAGCGCTTGTGTCTGTATTGATGCTCAAAAAAAAGGATCACTTAACTATATAATTTAAATTTATGATATCTCATACAATGTTTAGCACAAGAAAATGTGTATGTAACCAGCCGGCAAGACTTGTTAGCTATCATAAAACCAACAATCATCAACAATAAAAAAGTTAATTTGTACGTCAGTTGTAGGCTGTAAAAAAGATGGTATATACTATACAGTACTACGTGGCAACTAGAGCCGGGTGGAGTACGTACGTGAAAGAGCTTTTTTTTTGTGACAGTACGCGAAAGAACTTAGGCATATAAAACCGGCTGATTCCGCAACTAACGTGCACTCCATCGATCTGGTTTCCACGCCGCCATGGAGAG
>NW_021181821.1:0-1426 GCF_002162155.2 Triticum dicoccoides | reverse complement strand
TCGGGTCCTCCTTTCAGACTCCTCTAATATTCTTATGGGACGTTCTCGATAAGTGAGGTCTGGCTGTATGTCAATGTTCTCATGAGATACTTGTTTCTCTGGGTTGCTTACGCACTTCCTTAATTGAGAGACGTGGAACACGTCGTGAATGTCGGACAAGTCTTCGGGTAAGTCTAGCTGGTAGGCTACAGTGCCTCTTCGTGCCACTATGCAAAATGGTCCAATGAATCTTGGTGCTAATTTTCCTTTAATCTTAAACCGTTGCAATCCTCTCATCGGGGATACTCTCAAGTATACGAATTCACCGGGTTCGAAGCTGACCCTACGATGTTTCTGATCATAATAACTTTTCTGTCGACTTTGAGCGGTCTTAAGTCGGTCCCTGATTAGCTTGACTTTTTCCTCGGCTTCTCTGAGCATATCTGGTCTGAAGATGCGGCTGTCTCCGGTCTCTGACCAATTTAACGGGGTACGACATCTCCTTCCGTATAGGGCTTCGAAAGGAGCCATTTGCAGGCTGGCCTGGTAACTGTTGTTGTATGCGAACTCGGCATATGGCAGGCTGTCCTCCCAACTGGTTCCATAGGTGAGGACACATGCTCTCAGCATGTCTTCTAAAACCTGGTTTACGCGTTCGGTTTGTCCATCAGTCTGTGGATGGTATGCGGTACTGAAGGCTAGTTGGGTTCCCAGAGCCTGTTGTAATTGCTCCCAAAATCTTGAGACGAACTGAGTGCCTCTGTCGGAAATTATAGTCTTCGGGACACCGTGCAGACAGACTATGCGGGAAAGATAAATCTTGGCAAGCCTCTGAGTGGTGTAGGTTGTCTTCACTGGAATAAAGTGTGCTACTTTGGTCAACCTGTCAGTGATGACCCATATGGCATCATTCCCGTGTCGTGACCGAGGTAATCCGACAATAAAATCCATCCCTATTTCATCCCATTTCCACTCAGGTATTTTGTTAGGTTGCAGTAGTCCGGCTGGTCTCTGATGTTCAGCTTTTATGCATTGACATGAGTCGCAACATGCAATGAAAGCGGCTATGTCCCTCTTCATACCGTGCCACCAAAATCTTTCCTGAATATCCTTATACATTTTGGTTCCTCCAGGGTGGATCAAATATGGAGTGGTGTGTGCTTCAGTTAAAACTTGCTGTTTAAGGTCTTCTATGTTTGGCACGCATAGCCTTTCTCCGTACCATAATATTCCTTCATTGTCTATGACGAATTCCGAGGCCTTGCCCATACTCAACTTCCTTTTAATTCCTTCAATGCTGGGGTGACCGGACTGAGCCTCTTTAATTTTCTCCACAAGGTGTGGTTGTATTTCCAAGTTTGATATGGTGCCTTCTGCTACCATTATCAAGTTGAGCTTGACAAATTCTTGATGGAATTCGGGCCTCAAGCTGTGCAGATAGTTCCCG
>NW_021181820.1:0-7405 GCF_002162155.2 Triticum dicoccoides | reverse complement strand
GGCGAGGCCCCACAACCACTCGAGCCCCTTGGATCACACCGGCGAACTCCGGCGAGCTCTGAAAAATCGACTGACGCAATTTTGAAATTTAGTCTACTGTGATTTAACTAGTGTGGAATATAAAAGGGGAAAACCATAAGCGTTGGGAGTATAGTGTTGAGCATGCCATGGCGGATCTGAAGGTGCAAACCGAACAAAGGCAACTTCGCAACCAAGACAAGAAATCAGAGTAAAGCAGTGGCAATCTATTTTCTTGCTGCAATAAATAAGTTGAGCAGATACGACAGAGTACCGCCTCTGGTGCGGCGCCGTGTACGCATCTGTTGAGAATTTGACGGTGCTGCGATAGCGATGGCTGTCAACGGCGTGGAAGCAGATCTTGGAGGGCAGATGGTGGCGGCAGGGCGCGGTGGACGAGACGGTCGTAGGAGCGGCGCTGGCAAGGTGGACGACGGCGGGGATGAAGCGAGAGGATGGGATGCAAGGATCCCGGTCCGAAGGCGTGGATGAGAGAGGTCGATCTCTTGTAATGGACGGCGGCGTCGGGGTATCAGCTCCGGCATGGTGGAGGAGGACGGCGGTGAATGGGGTGGCGGACGGCGGCAGATGGAGTATGGTGGGGTGGAGAGGGTGTTTTGGCGCCCACGGGGTACGAATGGGGAAGAGGGAGGTAGAGAGGAAGGGGAGAACCATGTATTCAGGGCTCGCTTGTCTCAAATGCGAGGAAATTTACAAACTTAGCCCCTGTTTCAAATTTCTACTACATCACAACAAAATTAGTCGGATGGGATAGGACGGTAATCTCGCATACACTGAATATTTGCCGACGAGAGTTTGTTTTTGGCGCCCGCCGTGTATGAATATGAATCGGGGAGGGAGTCGATTTCGGTCGAGGGCACACTGTGTTTTGGCACCCACCATGTATGAATCCGGGTGAGAGGCGGTTACATCACGTTTGGGTGAAATTAGAAACCTACCCCTAGGTTCTTATAGATATCCAGCAGATAGGCTTTGCGTGGCAGGGATAGGCAGTAGTGATTTCCATCTCGCAGATTTTGGTTTCGGGCGGTAACTGCAACTTTCCCCGCTTCGCTCAAATTTTGCACAGTGCACGTTTACCGTGCCAACTCAATTCGAATCCCGTTTGTATTCTACTATTTTTTTCGGGTGGGATCCATTTTCAATTGGAATTACATTCTACATACATCATTTTTTTATATATACTTTCAAAAGCACAACAAAGAATTCTGCTCCTTTATATGTATAATATGATTTACAAATACAACGATCTCGAAATCTTAAGGTTGAATTCGAATTTTTTTAACCAAATTATGTTCTACTAAAATGTATGGATCAGTAATATCTACATATTAAATAACATAGATGTGTGTGAATTCATATGAGTATGCATGTTTGATAGATCAATTTTGGTTCGAGTATGGATTACATGTATCATCATCTCGAATTCAAATATTTGAATCCCTTTTTTGTTCACTCCTTTCACGCCCATCTCTCTCGCATGCATGCTTCTTCAGGTAGCTATCACTCTCTTTTCTCTAGCTCACCCGCATGCTCACTTCATGTTTCTCCTATCCTCTCAAACATGGTCTCTCGACGTCTCCCTTGAGAAGTGTCACACTCTTCGTATCATTATACATTACACGGTTTTCATTATCTCTCACGTCTCTACTGTTCTCTGGTATCACTCGGTACCTAAGCTTTCTTTTTCACCGCCACACACACAGTCTCCACTCGTCTTTCACTTTGTCTTTGTCTCTACGGGATTCTCTCACACACCCTATATGTCTCTACGTCTGACTCATACCACTAAAATTACTCTCTCTCTCTCTCTCCTGTAGACACAACATTTGTTGCGGTCTCCTGTTCGTCTCCATCCCAGACTGACACCGATCAGACAACCCCGACTACCGTTTCCTCTCTCTCTCTCTCTCTCACAGACACACACACAACTCCTGCTTCCACTCCCCTTCCCGACTACCGTCTCTCTCTCACACACACAAAACTCTTGCTTTCGCACCCTGACTCGTATTTCTCTCACAAACATTTATCGACTAGCTAGCCTCTAGATAGGTTTATACACCCGCACACACATGCTTCCACCATCGCATACATGTCTCTCTCCCGCTCCTTGTATCTATGTGGCTTTTTCTTCCCTTCTTGAGACACGCCCTCTCGATCATGCACACACACACTATCACCTCATTTTAAGCTGATACCTATCGCACACACACTACTTGTGTCTTTGTCACACATGCACTCCGTCCTCCTCCACTCTCCCTCTCTCTCACACACACATGGGCTTTTTGCAACAACTAGCAAGATGCCCATGCGTTGCACGGAACATCAAGATGCATTTGTATGAGTAGTTTATCTTATGGGGGGAAAAGATGAATGAGGGAAGACCTTATTTGCAAATGTGGAGAGGGGTGTGGGTATCTTTTTGCAAAATTGCCATAGTTTCCTTCCTATCCGTCAGATATAGATCGGACGGCCACGCGATCATCACCGACAATGCTTTTTATAAGAGTAGGGATAAAAAATAGAGTTGGTGATGATGGTGGGCCTGCCATCCTGCAATGTAGGTCGTCCAATTTATATCTGACGGATAGGAAGGAAAATATGGCAATTTACCCACACTCTTCACCACATTTGCAGATAAGGCCTTCCCTCGTTCATCCTTTTCTCCCACAAGATATTGATGTTACGTGCAACGCACGGGCATCTTGCTAGTAAGAGTAGAAATTAGACATATAGCACTTCCCGAATCTTGAAACCAACAACATTCCTCCCTCATATCATCAAAACCGCCAAAGGAATATATTTTGAGTGAAACATAACATATTTTTAGTGATATACATATTTCAAAACTAGACTTTTTTTCTATCAAATCGGTGAATATGTATTAATCTACTTTGATTGTGTGACAACGCATTGGCACATTGCTAGTAGTTATTATAATTTTTTGGACACCAGACAAACGGTGGAGTACATATGCGAAGAGAAGAGGCGCACGCACGCAGTCGGCCTATCGCTGTCTCGCACACATGAGTGTTACGTAAAGGCGACGTTAGCAAATAAACCCTAAAAACCTAGGTGCACGATTGCTGCATTCACGGGTACCGGGTACGTGGTGGAGCACCTTTGTAGGAGTTGATGGTCGGGACCACAGGTGAACGACTTGGAGCGCGGTGGCTCGCCAGTTGCCACAAATCGAGTAGCCATGTTTAAAATATCATTTTTTTAGCGGGGTTAAGAGTTCCGATTTTCAATGGCATGTTATAAGTAGTAATTAGTTTTTAGAACGATTGGTATGGAGCGAAAATGGAATTCATAGTACTACGTACCTCCTTGGCGTATGGTTGTATGGGTTTATGTTACAAGATGTTGAACCTGGTAGTTCTAGGGCAAATACTATGGTTTGGGTTTAGATGCTGGTTTTCAGTAATCGGAAGGGGAAACCCTTCTTTGACCAAAAAAAACTACTACCTCCATTCTGGTTTACTAGTCCCCATCGTACTTTGGGTCAAAGTTTGTCCACGAAATTTACTTGTAAAATGTGAATGGTAAACGAGATTTTGTTATACCCAAACAAAAAAGGACTGGAGGGAGTGATTGCTCTGACACGGACGCGACCTCTCATAGCACAGACATTGAACTGGCGTGCCGGCCAAGAGGGCTGCACTCGCTGCAGGCCCGGCTGAGCACACCTCCTCGTCGTGTGCAACCAGCTTAAGACTGCCCCGCCTGCCTTCATTGAATCCGCGCATGTGCCGGCAACACGTCCTTCCGCGAGCCGGCCGGAATTTTAGAACACAAAGAATGACTAAAATATACTCTTTTAGTTCTAGACGTATTTTAGTTCTATACACAAAGAATGACGTCCGGAAATACTTGTCATCAAAATGAATAAAAGAGAATGTATCTAGACGTATTTTAGTTCTAGATACATCTCCTTTTATCCATTTTGATGCCAAGTATTTTCGGTCGGAGGGAGTAATTAATTTATGCATGGTCTTGACTTGTTGTGCTCGCACTGCTAGCAGGAACTACTAGAGGTTTTTTTTATTTGTAACTCTCCTCACATTTTTTTGGCTTTGAAGTGAATCATGGTTCTGGACATTATGTATGAATGTGCAGATATGTGTGAACATGAGTTTGATGTGGAAGTTGAACTTGGAATGTCGGGCTTGCGCGTGAACTATACCATGTCCAATGCTTAGTCTGTTATTGTTTGGAAAGTAATTGCTGTTATTACATGACCCGAAAAAAAAGATTTTGTGCCACGTCAGTAGATGCACAGACATCACAACAGGCATGCTGACTGGATAAACATTTGAACCTAGCTATTATGAAGGAAATTTTGCATTGACAACAGTTTTAGATAGCAGGAGACGCCTAGCCTGCTCTACCTCTGCTAGCTTATTTCTGGCTTCTTCCATCTCTTCTTTGGCTTGGGTGAATAGAGCATCTTATTGATCTTTTCGCTTCTTCTGGAACTCAGCTACATTCTCAAGGGCTGCTGCACGCTTTCTTTCAGCCTTTACTAATGCCACGAGGACACAAACAGCTGACGACTCCACCTGGCTTGTGTGTAATCCAGCATCATCTGGGAATTTGCACCTTCTGTCTAATCCAGCGTCATTAGGGAACTGGCACCTTGTGTGTAATCCAGCCTCATTTTGGAAACATGATCTCGAGGTTGACCATACTTCCCTCCTCGCAGGAACTGCATCCTGACATGAAGTTACTTCTTTTTTAGATCAATACTTAGAGAAACCTAGATCCATTTAGTAGAAGCCAGATAAATAGAACTCGGAGAAGGGAATTCAAAAGAAAAAGAAATATAAAAACAGACTACAAGGTGAGAACACCGACTTCCTACATCAAGTTAAAAACGAAAGCATTAGGACGATTAAGACTCTTCTTATTACACATCGAAGAACACCACCCTTAAGAGAAACAGAAACTACAACACATACACATCGAAGAACACGAGGCTAAACGAAAGTAATTGAAAGGGTGTGACTTACCAAAGCTTGTTTTACAGGTTTGGTGCAGCTCCTCTTTAACTTGCCACGCTCCTTGAAGATGTCCCGAATATCCCGTGTTTGGTCTTCATTGCTCCTCTGCATGTTCACACTCATGGTTTTAAAATCTCAACATGGCAAGAAAAATACTACTAGTAATACTCGCTCATCTTGTGGGCAACATGAAAGCACTCGTCTGCCATGTTAGAGCATCTCCAACAGAATCGCAATGCGCGGCGCTTTAAAAAAGCGTTACAGTGCTGAGATCGAGAAGTAGATAGTAGAGAGTAGAGGATAGTTCTCAGCATAGATAGATAAAAAAGATACCTATACCCCTCTCTAGATTTGCAAATAAGGCCTTCCCTCGTTCATCCTCTTATCCCACAAGATAAACTACTCATACAAATGCATCTTGATGCGTCCAATGCATGGGCATCTTGCTAGTTCTAAAAACCTTTCCATCATTTGCCACACTGCTGGTTGCAGATGAAAAACCTACCCAAGCACAGCGAGATACAGGAGCGACACACAATTACAGGCTGATATTCTGTTTGACAATGGAGGCTATAACCAATTACTTTTACGGGAACAATAGCACCCAGGAAAATTGAAGGGTAGGGATGAACAAAATTGGAACTGCACATGTACTGCTAAGTGATTCAACACACACATTACCAATCGAGGAGGAGAACGATGGTCGCGGAGGCCTCTGTGAGTCATGGTCGGCAACGGGAGTCAGTTCATTGTCAACGACGGTGGTAATTCTGCGCTTGGCGTCAGCTTCCGAGAAGCAGATCCGAGACCGTGGAAGACGATGCCGGGGATGAGGCTCCGTCTACGACGATGACGGTGGACCGGCTCCAGTGCGGCGTACGAGGTCGTCTATGAGGCAGATGCGCTGCGGTGGACGAGTGCGCCAATGTAAAGGGGAGGAGCACGAAGGCTGCGGTGCTGTAGAGAAGTCTAGTTTGCGGTGGGGATAGAAAATGGGGAGTATTCAGGTGTACTACTCTGGGTGCCGGGGTGGGGCTGGCTTGGTAGGGTGAACTTGAAGTTACGAAAACAACCCCTACCAAGCGTCGTCCGTAGGCCTGTTCCAAAGGTTATGATGGTAACTTCCCACTGCTCGAATCAAGGTTGCGGGAGATTTTCCCGCTGACCTCAAAATTTTGTGACGCTGGACTCCCCGTGTGGCGTGTTGAGTGATTCGGCTAAGCAACTAGCGAGTAGTAGTAGTAAACTCTGCATATTAGGTTTGACCGAAGTCAAACATCCTAAAGTTTGACCAAGTCTATATAAAAATATAAACATTTACCATAACAAATATGTATGATGTGGAAGTACATTCAATAATGAATCTAATGGTATTTATTTGTTATTGTATATGTTTATATTTTTTGTCATAAGCTTTCTCTGAGTTTACAAAACTTGACTTTGACTAATGCTAATACGCGGACTGAACAGAGGGAGTACACATTTGTTTTCTTAGTTTGTAGTGAACTAATCATTTGTTGAAATTGTGAAATAAATATATTAGGCTATTGACTTCGAATGTAATGGTCTATACAATTCAATAGTTACAATCATTGTCAAATCCCAAGATGTATACAAGGTCTATAGTACTTCACAACATGCTCAAACTCACATAATCCCAATCAAATGAGAATCTAAATGCATTTCATAGTTATTACTTTGTAGGATGCAACAAAAACAACCAAAAGTCTACATCAGCCATTATAGAAGCAACATTTTGACATATCCCATTGTGTGAATGAAATGTGCAGAGAGAGCTTTTGAAGATGGAGCAGATAGGGCGGGAAAGATTGTATGTATGTGGACGAGAGAGTAGGAGACAAACCTAACGAGACAGAGAGAGAGAGAAAGAGAAAGAGAGAGGAAGAAGTTAGGTCTGTGAGAAAGATGGAGACATGTAATATACGTGATTTTGTATACATGGAAGGAGAAGAGACAACATGTTTGATGAGAGAGCTGGAAAAACATGGACGAGAGGGGAAGGATCTCATGGGTTGAGGGATTGAAAATTTTGTGCGGCGGAGAGAGGGATTGGTAATTTTGTGCAAGAGAGAGAGAGAGAGGGTGGGGGGAGGAGTCAGTCAGCCGTCGTCACATCACCCTACTTCCAAATGACCCCGCATTCTCTAGCGCGGTGTGGTCGCCGTCTTCGATCTGCTCGATGCCCTCTTTGAAGATTGAGGTGTTGTGCATGTTGGGGTGCAAAGAAGCACAAGCGAGAGTGGTCGCCATATAACCTTGGATGGGGATGAATTGTGTGCTCGGGGGAGTGTGTGTGTGTGTTGTGCTGTGTGTGTGTGTGTGTGTGTGTGTGTGTGTGTGTG
>NW_021181819.1:0-1165 GCF_002162155.2 Triticum dicoccoides | reverse complement strand
TGACGGAGAGACCCGAACTCCACTGAAAACACGAGCGACACCAGGATGCTCCAGACGGTAGAGGCCCTGGCACAACCGCCCACTAAGAAGAATGTCCCTCGTGCCCCGATCCTTAATAAAAAGATCAAAAGGGTGAAATTCACAAAGCACATTATTATCACGTGTGAGTTTAGGAACTGAAAGAAGATTACGGGTCACAGATGGAACTCGAAGAACATTGCGAAGCTGAAGACTCCTATTGGCATGTCTAGTGAGAAGAGATGCTTGACCAATATGAGAGATGTGCATACCTGCTCCATTGGCGGTGTGGATCTTGTCGGAGCCATGATAGGGTTCACGAGTGTGAAGCTTCCCCATCTCGCTGGTTAGATGCTCTGTCGCCCCAAAGTCCATGTACCAGTGTGGACCGATGGAGTAGGACTGAGTGTGTCCCTGTTGCTTCTGCAGCGCGGGACGATCAGCCATGGCGACCTGACGGGCATTGTTGCGTGTATCTTTGCCGTCATTGCCAAGACCAAGGAAGCTTCGCTGGAAGCGCTTATGACACTTGGAGGGCCAGTGCCCATCGCGGCCACAAAGCTGACACACACGTGGACCGCCAGCCCCCGGTAAGGTCGCAGTAGGTGGGGGGGCCGAGGCGGGCGACGGTGGCAGCCCCAAGGGAGACCGGGGTGATGAAGAAGAGCGGCCACCCTTGGTGGCGGCGTTGGCCGAGAGGGAGCCAGTGCCCCTGGTGCGGCGAGTCTCGACCCGTTGCTCAGTGAGAAGGAGCCGAGAGAAAACCTCGTGTGCCAGCATGGGTGTGGAGTTGCCCCGCTCGTTGATGATCTCGACTAAGGCATCATACTCCTCATCAAGACCATTGACAATAAACGAGTTGAACTCGGAGTCGGTGAGGGGCTGTCCAATGGAGGCCAATGTGTCGGCGAGGCCCTTGACCTTGTTGTAGAACTCAGTGGCAGTGGAGTCAAGCTTCTGACACTCTCCAAGCTGACGACGGAGTGCAGAGACACGAGCCTGGGACTGCGCTGCAAAGGTGCGCTCAAGGATGGTCCAGGCCTCATGAGACGTCTTCGCGAAGACAACAAGGCCGGCAACTGCCGGCGAGAGCGACCCCTGGATGGAGGAGAGGTTCGCCTGGTCCTGCCCCGTCCAGACGCGATGG
>NW_021181818.1:0-2048 GCF_002162155.2 Triticum dicoccoides | reverse complement strand
GAAAAGTAGAGAAGGTTATGGCAAAAACTAGATGCACTTCGTGTACAAAACGGACAATCTCTTTCGAAGTATCAGGGTTTCATACGGAAACTCGTCTGTTACAAAGGGATTTCATTTTTTGAACTTATTTGAACTCCATTGTTTTTCTGTGTTCAAAATGCACCATTCAAAGCCACATCATCAATTTATAACCTTTTCTGACTATATTTGTTATTTTTCATGCATTTACTGATTATTTTGAGCTATAAGACCATGAAATTGAAAAGCATTTTAAATGAACTCTGAAAAGGTTCCAAGTTGGCATGGTATCATCATTTCACCCACATAGCATGTGCGAGAAAGTAGAGAGGGTTATGGAAAAAACTGGATGCACTTTGTGTACAAAAGAGACAATCTCTTTCGAAGTATCAGGGTTTCATACGGAAACTCGTCTGTTACAAAGGGATTTCATCTTTTTTGAACTTATTTGAACTCCATTGTTTTTCTGTGTTCAAAATGCACCATTCAAAGCCACATCATCAATATAAAGCCCTTTCTGACTACATTTGTTATTTTTCATGCATTTACTGATTATTTTGAGCTATAAGACCATGAAATTGAAAAGCATTTGAAATGAACTCTAAAAAGGTTCCAAGTTGGCATGGTATCATCATTTCACCCACATAGCATGTGCGAGAAAGTAGAGAGTGTTATGGCAAAAACTGGATGCACTTCGTGTACAAAACGGACAATCTCTTTCGAAGTATCAGGGTCTCATACGGAAACTCGCCTGTTACAAAGGGATTTCATTTCTTTGAACTTATTTGAACTCCCTTGTTTTTCTGTGTTCAAAATGCACCATTCAAAGCCACATCATCAATTTACAACCCTTTCTGACTACATTTGTTATTTTTCATACATTTACTGATTATTTTCAGCTATAAGACCATGAAATTGAAAAGCATTTGAAATAAACTCTGAAAAGGTTCCAAGTTGGCATGGTATCATAATTTCACTCACATAGCATGTGAGAGAAAGTAGAGAGGGTTACGGCAAAAACTGGATGCACTTTCTGTACAAAACGGACAATCTCTTTCGAAGTATCAGGGTTTCATACGGAAACTCGTCAGTTACAAAGGGATTTCATTTTTTTTGAACTTATTTGAACTCCATTGTTTTCTGTGTTCAAAATGCACCATTCAAAGCCACATCATCAATATACAGCCCTTTCTGACTACATTTGTTATTTTTCATGCATTTACTGATTATTTTGAGCTATAAGACCATGAAATTGAAAAGCATTTGAAATGAACTCTGAAAAGGTTTAAAGTTGGCATGGTATCACCATTTCACCCACATAGCATGTTAGAAAAGTAGAGAAGGTTATGGCAAAAACTAGATGCACTTCGTGTACAAAACGGACAATCTCTTTCGAAGTATCAGGGTTTCATACGGAAACTCGTCTGTTACAAAGGGATTTCATTTTTTGAACTTATTTGAACTCCATTGTTTTTCTGTGTTCAAAATGCACCATTCAAAGCCACATCATCAATTTATAACCTTTTCTGACTATATTTGTTATTTTTCATGCATTTACTGATTATTTTGAGCTATAAGACCATGAAATTGAAAAGCATTTTAAATGAACTCTGAAAAGGTTCCAAGTTGGCATGGTATCATCATTTCACCCACATAGCATGTGCGAGAAAGTAGAGAGGGTTATGGCAAAAACTGGATGCACTTTGTGTACAAAAGAGACAATCTCTTTCGAAGTATCAGGGTTTCATACGGAAACTCGTCTGTTACAAAGGGATTTCATCTTTTTTGAACTTATTTGAACTCCATTGTTTTTCTGTGTTCAAAATGCACCATTCAAAGCCACATCATCAATATACAGCCCTTTCTGACTACATTTGTTATTTTTCATGCATTTACTGATTATTTTGAGCTATAAGACCATGAAATTGAAAAGCATTTGAAATGAACTCTAAAAAGGTTCCAAGTTGGCATGGTATCATCATTTCACCCACATAGCATGTGCGAGAAAGTAGAGAGTGTTATGGCAAAAA
>NW_021181817.1:0-1973 GCF_002162155.2 Triticum dicoccoides | reverse complement strand
CTGAAGGAAATATGCCCTAGAGGCAATAATAAAGTTATTATTTATTTCCTTATAATCATGATAAATGTTTATTATTCATGCTAGAATTGTATTTACCGGAAACATAATACATGTGTGAATACATAGACAAACAAAGTGTCACTAGTATGCCTCTACTTGACTAGCTCGTTAATCAAAGATGGTTATGTTTCCTAACCATGAACAATGAGTTGTTATTTGATTAACGAGGTCACATCATTAGTAGAATGATCTGATTGACATGACCCATTCCATTAGCTTAGCACCCGATCGTTTAGTATGATGCTATTGCTTTCTTCATGACTTATACATGTTCCTATGACTATGAGATTATGCAACTCCCGTTTACCGGAGGAACACTTTGGGTACTACCAAACGTCACAAACTGGGTGATTATAAAGGAGTACTACAGGTGTCTCCAATGGTCGATGTTGGGTTGGCGTATTTCGAGATTAGGATTTGTCACTCCGATTGTCGGAGAGGTATCTCTGGGCCCTCTCGGTAATACACATCACATAAGCCTTGCAAGCATTACGACTAATATGTTAGTTGTGAGATGATGTATTACGGAACGAGTAAAGAGACTTGCCGGTAACGAGATTGAACTAGGTATTGGATACCGACGATCGAATCTCGGGCAAGTAACATACCGATGACAAAGGGAACAACGTATGTTGTTATGCGGTCTGACCGGTAAAGATCTTCGTAGAATATGTAGGAGCCAATATGGGCATCCAGGTCCCGCTATTGGTTATTGACCGGAGACGTGTCTCGGTCATGTCTACATTGTTCTCGAACCCGTAGGGTCCGCACGCTTAAGGTTACGATGACAGTTATATTATGAGTTTATGCATTTTGATGTACCGAAGGTTGTTCGGAGTCCCGGATGTGATCACAGACATGACGAGGAGTCTCGAAATGGTCGAGACGTAAAGATTGATATATTGGAAGCCTATATTTGGATATCGGAAGTGTTCCGGGTGAAATCGGGATTTTACCGGAATACCGGGAGGGTTACCGGAACTCCCCGGGAGCTATTTGGGCCATAGTGGGCCTTAGTGGAAAAGAGAAGGGGCTTCCCTAGATGGGCTGCGCCCCCCCCCCCTTCCCCTAGTCCTATTAGGACTAGGAGAGGTGGCCGGCCCCCTCCTCCTCTTTTCCCCTCCGAGGAATCCTAGTTGGACTAGGATTGGAGGGGGGAATCCTACTCCCAGAGGGAGTAGGACTCTCCTGCGCCTCCCTCCCTTGGCCGGCCAGCCTCCCCTCCTCTCCTCCTTTATATACGGAGGCAGGGGCACCTCTAAACACACAAGTTGATCCACGTGATCTATTCCTTAGCCGTGTGCGGTGCCCCCTGCCACCATATTCCTCGATAATACTGTAGCGGAGTTTAGGCGAAGCCCTGCTGCTGTAGTTCATCAAGATCGTCACCACGCCATCGTGCTGACGAAACTCTTCCTCGACACTTTGCTGGATCGGAGTCCGGGGATCGTCATCGAGCTGAACGTGTGCTCGAACTCGGAGGTGCCGTAGTTTCGGTGCTTGATCGGTTGGATCGAGAAGACGTACGACTACTTCCTCTACGTCGTGTCATCGCTTCCGCAGTCGGTCTGCGTTGGGTACGTAGACAATACTCTCCCCTCGTTGCTATGCATCACATGATCTTGCGTGTGCGTAGGAAATTTTTTGAAATTACTACGAAACCCAACAGTGGCATCCGAGCCAGGTTATTTATGTTGATGTTATATGCACGAGTAGAACACAAGTGAGTTGTGGACGATACAAGTCATACTGCCTACCAGCATGTCATACTTTGGTTCGGCGGTATTGTTGGACGAGACGACCCGGACCAACCTTACGCGTACGCTTACGCGAGACCGGTTCCCTCGACGTGCTTTGCACAGAGATGGCTTGCGGGCGACTGTCTCTCCAACTTTAGTTGAACCAAGTATGGC
>NW_021181816.1:49634-79927 GCF_002162155.2 Triticum dicoccoides | reverse complement strand
TTTTTTTTTTTTTTTTGACTGCCCGGACCCAAAAACTGGAAACGGGTCAAAAAAAACTTTCTATAATGGCACCTGTCTCAAAACACTCAGAAACACCTAAAAATAGGATAGCCAGAAATTTTTTCGAAAAATGCGTTTTCGAAAAATTTTGGGCCTAAACGGAGCGTGGCTACCCGACTCTTTTTTTTTTCGAAACCTTCTCCGGCAAGGAAACACGAATCGGAATCTAGATGGATCTCGAAAACAAACCTAATAAGCAAGGAACTCGGATTGGTGGTGGATATATGGTGGTGGTATATGGCAGCGGTGGTGGTAGCGGTGGTAGTATATGGATATGGATCGGTGGTGGTATATGGACACAGATTGGTGGTGGTATATGGAAACGGATTCGGAGCGGTGGCGGATAAGCGGTGGTGGTAGATGGCAGGGGCGATGATGATGGTGCGGCGGCGGCGTGACAACTTATGACCAGAACTCGAAACTCTAAAAGACTAGACTCTAAGACCAGCAACTAGACACGACGATGCAACCGCAAATTCAACAAAGCAAAACCCTAAAAAGATTATGCAAAGGCTCAGATTGGTTCGGATATGATGAACTAACCCTAATTTTTTTTTTGTGGCTTTTTCGTGGACTATAGGTATGAAGAACAGACTCGATCTAAACTATGAAAAACTGTAAAATCTCACCGAGCAACCTGGAAATCTGATACCACTTGATAGAGGCGGAGGTGTCCCGTCTTTCGATGAGATGGTGGATTTCGCTTTGGTGGAAGTCGACTTTGACGATCCGACTACGAACGTGCGAGGACGTCGCGCCTTAGCAATCGCTAAACCAACTCCGAGAGGTTATTGACCACGCCGGAGCACGATCAACCTGACCACGAGGGTCTGTTTCCTGCGAGCAAACGAAGAACAAGCAAGAAACTAAGATTGCAATCTGGATATTGCGAATATAAGATGAAAGCTTTATTGATCAAGGTGGGGTTCTGTGACGCCTTTGTCTGGTCGTTGAACACAAACGAAGTACGCGAAGTTGCAGCTATGGCGAACTTTTAATCTAAACAAAACCCAAAGTCTAAACGATGCCCTAAGGGCTGTATATATGGAGGAAGAGGGGGGAATTTCGTGGCCCTTGGTGGAGGGGTCCGAAATCAACCCTATCTCTTGTTTCCCCACACATACGGACTCTAAAAATAGCCTATACTTCTATTTCGAAATTACATGGGCCTGGCCCAATAATAAGGTGACGCAGCACCTAAAATAGCCTCGGGACGAAATTTATGAAGTGGCATCTTGTATATTTCGTCCAAGGCTTCATGCACCCATTATGGTGGCTTCAAAGTCCTGAAATCATCACTTGTAACTCCGTTCTTGTTCCCCTTGCGCATGCCATCATCTCCATGCTTGTTCTTGCTCCAATGTTCATCCTTCTCCAAGCTAGGCCCTTCATTTGTAAGCAAAACAAATGTATCCAATTTAGGCAGCATCATATTCTCATGAACATTAGAATCATTACCAAGAAACGAAAGTACCTGGTAATTTAGTTGGCGTGCACGAGCTCTAGTAATTGGTCCAGTATGTATAGCAGCAGGGGCTGTGGGTGTAACAATTGTATTGATGTCCTCATCAAACCTAATATGACAAGAACTCGGATTGGTGGTGGATATATGGTGGTAGATGGCAGCGGTGGTGGTATATGACAGCTGTGGTGGTATATGGATACGGATTCGAAGCGGTGGCGGATAAGCGGTGGTGGTAGATGGCAGGGGCGATGATGATGGTGCGGCGGCGGCGTGACAACTTATGACCAGAACTCGAAACTCTAAAAGACTAGACTCTAAGACCAGCAACTAGACACGACGATGCAACCGCAAATTCAACAAAGCAAAACCCTAAAAAGATTATGCAAGGCTCAGATTGGTTCGGATATGATGAACTAACCCTAAATTTTTTTGTGTGGCTTTTTCGTGGACTATAGGTATGAAGAGCAGACTCGATCTAAACTACTAAAAAACTGTAAAATCTCACCGAGCAACCTGGAAATCTGATACCACTTGATAGAGGCAAAGGTGTCCCGTCTTTCGATGAGATGGTGGATTTCGCTTTGGTGGAAGTCGACTTTGACGATCCGACTACGAACGTGCGAGGACGTCGCGCCTTAGCAATCGCTAAACCAACTCCGAGAGGTTATTGACCACGCCGGAGCACGATCAACCTGACCACGAGGGTCTGTTTCCTGCGAGCAAACGAAGAACAAGCAAGAAACTAAGATTGCAATCTGGATATTGCGAATATAAGATGAAAGCTTTATTGATCAAGGTGGGGTTCTGTGACGCCTTTGTCTGGTCGTTGAACACAAACGAAGTACGCGAAGTTGCAGCTATGGCGAACTTTTAATCTAAACAAAACCCAAAGTCTAAACGATGCCCTAAGGGCTGTATATATGTGATAGAGGCGGAGGTGTCCCGTCTTTCGATGAGATGGTGGATTTCGCTTTGGTGGAAGTCGACTTTGACGATCCGACTACGAACGTGCGAGGACGTCGCGCCTTAGCAATCGCTAAACCAACTCCGAGAGGTTATTGACCACGCCGGAGCACGATCAACCTGACCACGAGGGTCTGTTTCCTGCGAGCAAACGAAGAACAAGCAAGAAACTAAGATTGCAATCTGGATATTGCGAATATAAGATGAAAGCTTTATTGATCAAGGTGGGGTTCTGTGACGCCTTTGTCTGGTCGTTGAACACAAACGAAGTACGCGAAGTTGCAGCTATGGCGAACTTTTAATCTAAACAAAACCCAAAGTCTAAACGATGCCCTAAGGGCTGTATATATGGAGGAAGAGGGGGGAATTTCGTGGCTCTTGGTGGAGGGGTCCGAAATCAACCCTATCTCTTGTTTCCCCACACATACGGACTCTAAAAATAGCCTATACTTATGTATTTCGAAATTACATGGGCCTGGCCCAATAATAAGGTGACGCAGCACCTAAAATAGCCTCGGGACGAAATTTATGAAGTGGCATCTTGTATATTTCGTCCAAGGCTTCATGCACCCATTATGGTGGCTTTAAAGTCCTGAAATCATCACTTGTAACTCCGTTCTTGTTCCCCTTGCGCATGCCATCATCTCCATGCTTGTTCTTGCTCCAATGTTCATCCTTCTCCAAGCTAGGCCCTTCATTTGTAAGCAAAACAAATGTATCCAATTTAGGCAGCATCATATTCTCATGAACATTAAAATCATTACCAAGAAACGAAAGTACCTGGTAATTTAGTTGGCGTGCACGAGCTCTAGTAATTGGTCCAGTATGTATAGCAGCAGGGGCTGTGGGTGTAACAATTGTATTGATGTCCTCATCAATATGGAGGAAGAGGGGGGGAATTTCGTGGCCCTTGGTGGAGGGGTCCGAAATCAACCCTATCTCTTGTTTCCCCACACATACGGACTCTAAAAATAGCCTATACTTATGTATTTCGAAATTACATGGGCCTGGCCCAATAATAAGGTGACGCAGCACCTAAAATAGCCTCGGGACGAAATTTATGAAGTGGCATCTTGTATATTTCGTCCAAGGCTTCATGCACCCATTATGGTGGCTTCAAAGTCCTGAAATCATCACTTGTAACTCCGTTCTTGTTCCCCTTGCGCATGCCATCATCTCCATGCTTGTTCTTGCTCCAATGTTCATCCTTCTCCAAGCTAGGCCCTTCATTTGTAAGCAAAACAAATGTATCCAATTTAGGCAGCATCATATTCTCATGAACATTAGAATCATTACCAAGAAACGAAAGTACCTGGTAATTTAGTTGGCGTGCACGAGCTCTAGTAATTGGTCCAGTATGTATAGCAGCAGGGGCTGTGGGTGTAACAATTGTATTGATGTCCTCATCACCGGTGCTAGTTTGTGTTTTTTCCTTGTTTTTGAGTATCGTGGAAATGGAAAACCAAACGGAGTCCATTGACATGAAACTTTAAGGAGCTTATTTTTGGACCAGAATAAGGCCATGGAGTAAAAGAGTTGAGCCAGAAGAGTCTCGGGCTGCCCACGAGGGTGGGGGCGCGCCTCCCTACCTCATGGATAGCCCGGAGACCCCCCTGACTTGTTATCAAAACCTCTTATATATACAGAATCTTCCAGAAAGAGACCTAGATCGAGAGTTTCGCCTCCAGAAGCCTCCGTAGCCACCAAAAACCAATCTAGACCCATTTCGGCACCCTGCCGGAGGGAGGAATCCCTCTTCGATGGCCATCTTCATCATCCCGGCGCTCTACATGACGAGGAGGGAGTAGTTCTCCCTCAGGGCTGAGGGTATGTACCAGTAGCTATGTGTTTGATCTCTCTCTCTCTCTCTCTCTCTCTCGTGTTCTTGAGTCGGCACGATCTTGATGTATCGCGAGCTTTACTATTATATTTGGATCTTATGATGTTTCTCCCCCTCTACTCTCTTGTAATGGATTGAGTTTTCCCTTTGAAGTTGTGTTATCGGATTGAGTCTTTAAGGATTTGGGAACACTTGATGTATGTCTTGCATGTGCTTATCTGTGGTGACAATGGGATATCACGTGATCCACTTGATATATGTTTTGGTGATCAACTTGCGAGTTACGTGACCTCGTGAACTTATGCATGGGGGTTGGCACACGTTTTCGTCTTGACTCTCCGGTAGAAACTTTGGGGCACTCTTTGAAGTTCTTTGTGTTGGTTGAATAGATGAATCTGAGATTGTGTGATGCATATCGTATAATCATACCCACGGATACTTGAGGTAACATTAGAGTATCTAGGTAACACTAGGGTTTTGGTTGATTTGTGGCTTAAGGTGTTATTCTAGTATGAACTCTTGAATAAATCGATCAGAAAGAATAACTTTGAGGTGGTTTCGTACCCTACAATAATCTTGATAGAGGCGGGGTGTCCCGATCTTTCGATGAGATGATAACTATCGATTTGGTGAAGATGACTTTGACGATCCGACTACAAACGTGCACGACGTTGCGCCTTAGCAATCGCTAAACCAACTCCGAGAGGTTATTGACCACGCCGAAGCACAATCAACCTGACCACGAAGGTCTATTCCTGCAAGCAATCGAAGAACAAGCAAGAATATGATAAAGCAATCTGAATATTGCGAATATAGATGAAGTATTGATAAAGGTGGGGATCCGTAAGCGGTCTTGGTCTGGTCGTTGGACACAAACGAAGTACACGAAGTTGCAATGGCTAACTTTTAACTAAACAAATCCCAAAGTCTAAACGATGCCCTAAGGGCTGTATATATGGAGGAAGAGGGGGGAATTTCGTGGCCCTTGGTGGAGGAGTCCGAAATCAACCCTATCTCTTGTTTCCCCACACATACGGACTCTAAAAATAGCCTATACTTATGTATTTCGAAATTACATGGGCCTGGCCCAATAATAAGGTGACGCAGCACCTAAAATAGCCTCGGGACGAAATTTATGAAGTGGCATCTTGTATATTTCGTCCAAGGCTTCATGCACCCATTATGGTGGCTTCAAAGTCCTGAAATCATCACTTGTAACTCCATTCTTGTTCCCCTTGCGCATGCCATCATCTCCATGCTTGTTCTTGCTCCAATGTTCATCCCTCTCCAAGCTAGGCCCTTCATTTGTAAGCAAAACAAATGTATCCAATTTAGGCAGCATCATATTCTCATGAACATTAGAATCATTACCAAGAAACGTAAGTACCTGGTAATTTAGTTGGCGTGCACGAGCTCTAGTAATTGGTCCAGTATGTATAGCAGCAGGGGCTGTGGGTGTAACAATTGTATTGATGTCCTCATCATCCTCCCCTTCTTGAAATGAAGTCGTCCTCGACGGAAGTTCATCTTCCTCACCCAAATAAGGCTTCAAATCTGCAATGTTAAAAGTGGGACTAACCCCAAAATCTGCAGGCAGCTCAAGTTTATATGCATTATCATTTATTCTCTCTAACACCTTAAAGGGACCATCAGCACGTGGCATTAGCTTTGATTTGCGCAAATCAGGAAATCTATCCTTACGCAAATGTAACCAAACAAGATCTCCAGGTGCAAACACAACATGTTTTCTACCCTTATCTCCAGCAAGTTTATATTTAGCATTCATACGCTCAATGTTTTCCTTAGTTAACTCATGCATTTTTAAAATCAATTCAGCACGTTGTTTAGCATCAAAATTAACCTTCTCCGACGATGGAAGAGGCAACAAATCAATAGGTGCACGAGGTAGGAAACCATACACAACTTCAAAAGGGCACATCTTAGTAGTAGAATGCAATGAACGATTATAAGAAAATTCAATATGAGGCAAGCATTCCTCCCACATTTTCTTATTATTCTTCAAAACAGCCCTAAGCATAGTAGACAACGTTCTATTGACTACTTCAGTTTGTCCATCAGTTTGGGGGTGACAAGTAGTACTAAAAAGCAGTTTAGTCCCCAACTTAGCCCATAAACATCTCCAAAAGTGGCTAAGAAATTTAGTATCACAATCTGAAACAATAGTATTTGGCACACCATGCAAGCGAATAATTTCACGAAAGAACAAATCAGCAACATTAACAGCATCATCACTTTTATGACATGGTATAAAGTGTGCCATTTTCGAGAATCTATCCACGACAACAAATATGCTATCCCTCCCCTTCTTTGTTCGAGGTAAACCTAAAACAAAGTCCATAGATATATCCTCCCAAGGAACACTAGGTACAGGCAAAGGCATATATAAACCATGAGGATTGAGTCGTGACTTAGCTTTTTGACATGTAGTGCATCGAGCAATAAAACGCTCAACATCCCGTCTCATCTTTGGCCAAAAGAAATGTGTAGCAAGTACGTCCTCCGTCTTCTTCACGCCAAAATGTCCCATTAATCCTCCTCCATGCGCTTCCTGCAACCACAAAAGACGAACGGAGCTAGCTGGAATGCATAGCTTGTTAGCACGAAACACAAATCCATCGTTAACGACAAACTTGTTCCACATTCTTCCTTCTTTACAATTCTGCATTACATCTTTAAAATCAGCATCATGCACATATTGATCTTTGATGGTCTCCAAACCAAATATTTTGAAGTCAAGTTGTGAAAGCATAGTATAGCGACGAGACAATGCATCAGCAATAACATTTTCTTTTCCCTTCTTGTGTTTAATGACATAAGGGAAAGTCTCAATGAATTCAACCCATTTAGCATGTCTACGATTCAGTTTAGCTTGACTTTTAATATGTTTCAAAGATTCATGATCAGAATGTATAACAAATTCTTTGGGCCATAAATAATGTTGCCATGTTTCTAAAGTCCGAACAAGAGCATATAATTCTTTATCATAAGTAGAATAATTCAGACTAGGCCCACTCAATTTTTCGGAAAAGTATGCAACAGGTTTGCCATCTTGTAATAACACACCTCCTAATCCAATTCCACTAGCATCACATTCAAGCTCAAAAGTCTTATTAAAATCAGGAAGTTGGAGTAAAGGAGCATGTGTCAACTTATCTTTCAATACCGTGAAGGCTTCTTCCAGTGCGGTACCCCAAACAAAAGGCACATCCTTCTTTGTAAGCTCGTTGAGAGGTGCAGCAATGGTGCTGAAATCTCTCACAAAACGCCTATAGAATCCAGCGAGGCCAAGAAAACTCCTCACTTGTGTGACCGTTTTGGGCTGCGGCCAACTCTCAATAGCTTCAATCTTGGCTTTGTCAACTTCAATTCCCTGTGGAGTAACAACATAGCCAAGGAAAGATACTCGGTCGGTGCAAAAGGTGCACTTCCCAAGGTTACCAAACAAACGTGCATCACGTAGAGCAATAAAAACAGCACGTAAATGTTCCAAATGTTCTTCCAAAGATCTGCTATAAATCAGTATATCATCAAAATAGACTACCACAAATCGTCCAATGAAAGCACGTAAAACTTCGTTCATTAGTCTCATGAAAGTACTAGGCGCATTAGTTAACCCAAAAGGCATGACTAACCACTCATATAATCCAAACTTAGTTTTAAATGCTGTTTTCCATTCATCTCCCAATTTCATACGAATTTGATGGTATCCACTACGCAAATCAACTTTGGAGAATATTGTAGAGCCACTCAATTCATCAAGCATATCATCTAGCCTAGGAATAGGATGACGATAACGAATAGTAATATTATTAATGCCTCTACAATCAACACACATACGTGATGTACCATCCATTTTCGGCACTAGAATAATAGGAACAGCACAAGGACTAAGGGATTCGCGTATATAACCTTTGTCGAGAAGCTCTTGTACTTGACGCATAATCTCCTTCGTCTCCTCTGGATTGGTACGGTATGGTGCACGGTTTGGCAGTGAAGCACCGGGAATTAAGTCAATTTGATGCTCAATCCCTCGAATAGGCGGTAATCCCGGTGGCACGTCTTGTGGAAAGACGTCAGCGAACTCCTGCAAAATGTTAGTGACAGCAGGAGGCAAAGAGGAAGGCACGTCCTCGAATGAAAATAATGCCTCTTTGCACACAAAAGCATAGCAAACAGATTTGCTGAAATCTAGCTCATCAATATCAGATTTGGTGGCAAATAAACATGCACTTTTCAATTTAATTTCAGAAGCAACACTAGATGGTTTATTATTAGGCTTCATTTGTTGCTCAAATTCTTTTGCCACAATCTGATTTTCCCTCTTATTCGTCTCCTGTTTTGCTTTATTAGCTCTATTAATATCATCTTTCAAAATGGAATCAGGAGTCATAGGAAGCAAAGTAATATTTTTATCCTTATGAACAAGAGTATAGTGATTGTTTCTACCATGGTGTACAGAATTTTTATCAAATTGCCATGGTCTACCAAGTAATAAGGAACATGCTTGCATAGGTACCACATCACAATCAACATAATCAGCATATGTAGAGATACTAAAATGCACACGAACAGTACGTGTTACCTTAACCTTGCCGCTGTTGTTAAACCATTGGATGTAGTAAGGATGTGGATGTGGTCTTGTGGTGAGAGAAAGCTTCTCCACCATCTCCATGCTAGCCAAGTTGTTGCAGCTCCCTCCGTCTATTATGACGCGCACAGAACGTTCCTTCACAACTCCCTTGGTATGGAACAAATTGTGCCTCTGATTTTGCTCAGCTTGTGTGACCTGCACACTCAAAACACGTTGAGCAACTAAACATTCATACCTGTCAGCGTCTTCAGGAGCCATGTATTGCGTCTCATGATCAGAATCATCTCCACCATGTTCTTCACGTGTAATAAGAGCCAAAGTCTCCTCATCATAGTCACTAGCGGACTCATATCCACCATCCGCGGTAGCAATCATCACACGCGGAGATTTGCATTCTCTCGCATAATGACCTCCTCCCTTACAACGACGACAAATAATATCACTTGTGTGCCCTGGTGATGCCATGGAAGAAGAAGAACGCTGGGCAGGCCCCGCAGGTGCGCTCTTGGCAGATAATGGTGGTTGTGCCTGTTTTCTTGTATCATGGCTGGAGGTGGCACCGGATGGAGGTGCTGGTGCAGTTGAAGTAGAAGATGCACGTGGTGTCCATGATGAAGGTCGGCCTGCAGAAAAGTTAGTTCGCCCCAATGCTTGTCGATCCTGCACTTCACGTTCAGCTTTACAAGCAAGATGGAATAAACGAGTGATATTAGTATACTCCTTATAGTCTAGAATGGTCTGAATCTCTCTATTTAATCCACCCAGAAAACGTGCAAGCATAGCTTCATTCTCCTCAACAATACCACATCTAATCATGCCAGTTTGTAATTCCTGATAATATTCTTCTACAGAATTTTTCCCTTGTCTTAAACGCTGCAATTTTTGAAGCAATTCACGTTGATAATATGGTGGAACCCAACGCGTACGCATAGCAGTTTTCAAAGAAGCCCAAGTAGTTGGAATAGGATATAATCTACAATGTTCAGACCACCATACACATGCAAAACTAGTGAAAGCACAAACAGCAGCAGCAACTCGTCTCTCCTCAGGATATTGTAAACATGTAAATCGTTGTTCAGTTTCTAACTCCCAAGTAAGATATATATCAGGAACATATCTACCCTCAAATGGTGGAATATTCAATTTCAGTTTAGGAATATGGACATCATCTCGTACCTGAGGTGGTGGTGCAGGCCTACCATTACGAATATATACCTGAGGTCGACCTGCTGGTGGTGGTACAGGTGGCTGCACGTAGTGTTGATTTTGATCAACCTCATCCTCATAATCTCCCACATAATCATCCTCCTCCGCATCAGCAGCAGGAGCCACAGAAGTATCAACAGCAGCACCAACAGTTTGGCCAAACGCAAGAGGAACACGGCTTGCTCGGCGGAGGTCTGCTTCGCGACGTGGAGGTAGTCGTTGTTGTTGTTGTTGGAGAGGTGCGTTGATGAGGACATCAATACATTTGTTACACCCACAGCCCCTGCTGCTATACATACTGGACCAATTACTAGAGCTCGTGCACGCCAACTAAATTACCAGGTACTTTCGTTTCTTGGTAATGATTCTAATGTTCATGAGAATATGATGCTGCCTAAATTGGATACATTTGTTTTGCTTACAAATGAAGGGCCTAGCTTGGAGAAGGATGAACATTGGAGCAAGAACAAGCATGGAGATGATGGCATGCGCAAGGGGAACAAGAACGGAGTTACAAGTGATGATTTCAGGACTTTGAAGCCACCATAATGGGTGCATGAAGCCTTGGACGAAATATACAAGATGCCACTTCATAAATTTCGTCCCGAGGCTATTTTAGGTGCTGCGTCACCTTATTATTGGGCCAGGCCCATGTAATTTCGAAATACATAAGTATAGGCTATTTTTAGAGTCCGTATGTGTGGGGAAACAAGAGATAGGGTTGATTTCGGACCCCTCCACCAAGGGCCACGAAATTCCCCCCTCTTCCTCCATATATACAGCCCTTAGGGCATCGTTTAGACTTTGGAATTTGTTTAGTTAAAAGTTAGCCATTGCAACTTCGTGTACTTTGTTTGTGTCCAACGACCAGACCAAGACCGCTTCCGGATCCCCACCATTATCAATACTTCATATATATTTGCGATATTCAGATTGCTTTATCATATTCTTGCTCGTTCTTCGATTGCTTGCAGGAATAGACCTTCGTGGTCAGGCTGACCGTGCTTCCGGCATCGTCAGTAACCTCAGGAGATTGGTTTAGCGATTGCTAAGGCGCAACGTCGTGCACGTTTGTAGTCGGACCGTCAAAGTCGTCTCCACCAAATCGATAGTTATCATCTCATCGAAAGATCGGGACACCCTCGCCTCTATCAATATATATCTTACTTGGGAGTTAGAAACTGAACAACGATTTACATGTTTACAATATCCTGAGGAGAGACGAGTTGCTGCTGCTGTTTATGCTTTCACTAGTTTTGCATGTGTATGGTGGTCTGAACATTGTAGATTATATCCTATTCCAACTACTTGGGCTGCTTTGAAAACTGCTATGCGTACGCGTTGGGTTCCACCATATTATCAACGTGAATTGCTTAAAAAATTGCAGCGTTTAAGACAAGGGAAAAATTCTGTAGAAGAATATTATCAGGAATTACAAACTGGCATGATTAGATGTGGCATTGTTGAGGAGAATGAAGCTATGCTTGCACGTTTTCTGGGTGGATTAAATAGAGAGATTCAGACCATTCTAGACTATAAGGAGTATACTAATATCACTCGTTTATTCCATCTTGCTTGTAAAGCTGAACGTGAAGTGCAGGATCGACAAGCATTGGGGCGAACTAACTTTTCTGCAGGCCGACCTTCATCATGGACACCACGTGCATCTTCTACTTCAACTGCACCAGCACCTCCATCCGGTGCCACCTCCAGCCGTGATACAAGAAAACAGGCACAACCACCATTATCTGCCAAGAGCGCACCTGCGGGGCCTGCACTGCGTTCTTCTTCTTCCATGGCATCAACAGGGCACACAAGTGATATTATTTGTCGTCGTTGTAAGGGAGGAGGTCATTATGCGAGAGAATGCAAATCTCCGCGTGTGATGATTGCTACCGCGGATGGTGGATATGAGTCCGCTAGTGACTATGATGAGGAGACTTTGGCTCTTATTACACGTGAAGAACATGGTGGAGATGATTCTGATCATGAGATGCAATACATGGCTCCTGAAGACGCTGACAGGTATGAATGTTTAGTTTCTCAACGTGTTTTGAGTGTGCAGGTCACACAAGCTGAGCAAAATCAGAGGCACAATTTGTTCCATACCAAGGGAGTTGTGAAGGAACGTTCTGTGCGCGTCATCATAGACGGAGGGAGCTGCAACAACTTGGCTAGCATGGAGATGGTGGAGAAGCTTTCTCTCACCACAAGACCACATCCACATCCTTACTACATCCAATGGTTCAACAACAGCGGCAAGGTTAAGGTAACATGTACTGTTCGTGTGCATTTTAGTATCTCTACATATGCTGATTATGTTGATTGTGATGTGGTACCTATGCAAGCATGTTCCTTATTACTTGGTAGACCATGGCAATTTGATAAAAATTCTGTACACCATGGTAGAAACAATCACTATACTCTTGTTCATAAGGATAAAAATATTACTTTGCTTCCTATGACTCCTGATTCCATTTTGAAAGATGATATTAATAGAGCTAATAAAGCAAAACAGGAGACGAATAAGAGTGAAAATCAGATTGTGGCAAAAGAATTTGAGCAACAAATGAAGCCTAATAATAAAACATCTAGTGTTGCTTCTGAAATTAAATTGAAAAGTGCATGTTTATTTGCCACCAAATCTGATATTGATGAGCTAGATTTCAGCAAATCTGTTTGCTATGCTTTTGTGTGCAAAGAGGCATTATTTTCATTCGAGGACGTGCCTTCCTCTTTGCCTCCTGCTGTCACTAACATTTTGCAGGAGTTCGCTGACGTCTTTCCAGAAGACGTGCCACCGGGATTACCGCCTATTCGAGGGATTGAGCATCAGATTGACTTAATTCCCGGTGCTTCACTGCCAAACCGTGCACCATACCGTACCAATCCAGAGGAGACGAAGGAGATTATGCGTCAAGTACAAGAGCTTCTCGACAAAGGTTATATACGCGAATCCCTTAGTCCTTGTGCTGTTCCTATTATTCTAGTGCCGAAAAAGGATGGTACATCACGTATGTGTGTTGATTGTAGAGGCATTAATAATATTACTATTCGTTATCGTCATCCTATTCCTAGGCTAGGTGATATGCTTGATGAATTGAGTGGCTCTACAATATTCTCCAAAGTTGATTTGCGTAGTGGCTACCATCAAATTCGTATGAAATTGGGAGATGAATGGAAAACAGCATTTAAAACTAAGTTTGGATTATATGAGTGGTTAGTCATGCCTTTTGGGTTAACTAATGCACCTAGTACTTTCATGAGATTAATGAACGAAGTTTTACGTGCTTTCATTGGACGATTTGTGGTAGTCTATTTTGATGATATACTGATTTATAGCAGATCTTTGGAAGAACATTTGGAACATTTACGTGTTGTTTTTATTGCTCTACGTGATGCACGTTTGTTTGGTAACCTTGGGAAGTGCACCTTTTGCACCGACCGAGTATCTTTTCTTGGCTATGTTGTTACTCCACAGGGAATTGAAGTTGACAAAGCCAAGATTGAAGCTATTGAGAGTTGGCCGCAGCCCAAAACGGTCACACAGGTGAGGAGTTTTCTTGCCCTCGCTGGATTCTATAGGCGTTTTGTGAGAGATTTCAGCACCATTGCTGCACCTCTCAACGAGCTTACAAAGAAGGATGTGCCTTTTGTTTGGGGTACCGCACAGGAAGAAGCCTTCACGGTATTGAAAGATAAGTTGACACATGCTCCTTTACTCCAACTTCCTGATTTTAATAAGACTTTTGAGCTTGAATGTGATGCTAGTGGAATTGGATTAGGAGGTGTGTTATTACAAGATGGCAAACCTGTTGCATACTTTTCTGAAAAATTGAGTGGGCCTAGTCTGAATTATTCTACTTATGATAAAGAATTATATGCTCTTGTTCGGACTTTAGAAACATGGCAACATTATTTATGGCCCAAAGAATTTGTTATACATTCTGATCATGAATCTTTGAAACATATTAAAAGTCAAGCTAAACTGAATCGTAGACATGCTAAATGGGTTGAATTCATTGAGACTTTCCCTTATGTCATTAAACACAAGAAGGGAAAAGAAAATGTTATTGCTGATGCATTGTCTCGTCGCTATACTATGCTTTCACAACTTGACTTCAAAATATTTGATAGAGGCAAAGGTGTCCCGTCTTTCGATGAGATGGTGGATTTCGCTTTGGTGGAAGTCGACTTTGACGATCCGACTACGAACGTGCGAGGACGTCGCGCCTTAGCAATCGCTAAACCAACTCCGAGAGGTTATTGACCACGCCGGAGCACGATCAACCTGACCACGAGGGTCTGTTTCCTGCGAGCAAACGAAGAACAAGCAAGAAACTAAGATTGCAATCTGGATATTGCGAATATAAGATGAAAGCTTTATTGATCAAGGTGGGGTTCTGTGACGCCTTTGTCTGGTCGTTGAACACAAACGAAGTACGCGAAGTTGCAGCTATGGCGAACTTTTAATCTAAACAAAACCCAAAGTCTAAACGATGCCCTAAGGGCTGTATATATGGAGGAAGAGGGGGGAAATTTCGTGGCCCTTGGTGGAGGAGTCCGAAATCAACCCTATCTCTTGTTTTCCCACACATACGGACTCTAAAAATAGCCTATACTTATGTATTTCGAAATTACATGGGCCTGGCCCAATAATAAGGTGACGCAGCACCTAAAATAGCCTCGGGACGAAATTTATGAAGTGGCATCTTGTATATTTCGTCCAAGGCTTCATGCACCCATTATGGTGGCTTCAAAGTCCTGAAATCATCACTTGTAACTCCGTTCTTGTTCCCCTTGCGCATGCCATCATCTCCATGCTTGTTCTTGCTCCAATGTTCATCCTTCTCCAAGCTAGGCCCTTCATTTGTAAGCAAAACAAATGTATCCAATTTAGGCAGCATCATATTCTCATGAACATTAGAATCATTACCAAGAAACGAAAGTACCTGGTAATTTAGTTGGCGTGCACGAGCTCTAGTAATTGGTCCAGTATGTATAGCAACAGGGGCTGTGGGTGTAACAATTGTATTGATGTCCTCATCAAATCTCTTCGTTTGTTCTTCGCTATTAGTGACATTGGATTGACTCTTTGTTGCATGTTTAGGGATAGTTATATGATCCAATTATGTTATTATTGTTGAGAGAACTTGCACTAGTGAAAGTATGAACCCTAGGCCTTGTTTCCTAGCATTGCAATACCGTTTGTGCTCACTTTTATCATTAGTTACTTGCTGTTTTTATATTTTCATATTATAAAACCTTTATCTACCATCCATATTGCACTTGTATCACCATCTCTTCGCCGAACTAGTGCACCTATACAATTTACCATCGTATTGGTTGTGTTGAGGACACAAGAGACTCTTTGTTATCTGGTTGCAAGGTTGTTTGAGAGAGACCATCTTCATCCTACGCCTCCCATAGATTGATAAACCTTAGGTCATCCACTTGAGGGAAATTTGCTACTGTCCTACAAACCTCTGCACTTGGAGGCCCAACAACGTTTACAAGAAGAAGGTTCTGTAGTAGAAATCAAGCTCTTTTCTGGCGCCATTACCGGGGAGGTTTGCGCTTGAAGGTATATCTTTAGATCTTACAATCGAATCTTTTAGTTCTTGTTTTATCACTAGTTTAGTCTATAAAAGGAAACTACAAAAAAATGGAATTGAGGGTACCTCATATGCTTTATCTTTTCAATGTCTTCCGTGAAAATAAGGATTCCGATAATTGTGCCAAAGTGTTAGAAGAAGAATTCATTAACATGTTTGGCACTAAATCTTTGGTTGATGAGCATGATTGCAATGTTGTTAGTATGAATTCTTTTAATATCCATGATGCTAATGATATGCAAACCCACAAGCTTGGGGATGCTATGTTTGATGAAGATGGTATTTTTTGTCCCCCAAGTTTTGATGAGCAAATTAATTTTGATGATAGCATGCCTCCTATTTATGATGATTATATTGATGAAAGTGGGTTAGGAAGACTCCCAACTTTAGGAAGTAATGATCCCACTATTTTGGAGGGTGTTGAATCTTATTGTGATAATTATGAAAGTGGATTTGGAGAGATCATGACTTTACTTAGTGATGAATCCACTATTTCGGAAGAGGATCCAATTAATTATGTGAAAAAAGTTGCTATCTATGATGATTATTGTGATGACATGTATGCTATAAAGAATAGTGATAACCATGAAACTTGTCATCTTGATTTTAATTTTCAATTGGATTATTCCACACATGATAGTTATTTTGTTGAGTTTGCTCCCACTATTATCCATGACAAGAAATTTGCTTATGTGGAGAGTAATAAAAATTCTATGCTTGTAGATCATGAAAAGAATGCGTTATGTGATGGTTATATTGTTGAATTCATTCATGATGCTACTGAAAATTACTATGAGGGAGGAACATATACTTGTAGGAATTGCAATAATATCAAGTTTCCTCTCTATGTGCTTAAAGTTTTGAAGTTATGCTTGTTTTGCCCTCCTATGCTAGTTGATTATTGTTCTCACAAGTTGTTTTCTCACAAAATCCCTATGCATAGGAAGTGGGTTAGACTTAAATGTGCTTGTCATATGCTTCATGCTGCTCCTGTTATGTTTGAATTCTTATCTTTATGTGAGCATCATTGAAATCATCATGCCTAGCTAGGGGCGTTAAACGATAGCGCTTGTTGGGAGGCAACCCAATTTTACTTTTGTTCCTTTCTTTTTGCTCATGTTTAGTAATAAATAATTCATATAGCCTCTGTTTAGATGTGGTTTTATGCTTTTAGTTAGTGTTTGTGCCAAGTAGAACCTTTGGGAAGACTTGGGGAAAGTCTTTGCAATCTTGCTGTAAAAAACAGAAACTTTAGCGCTCACGAGATTTGCTGTCATATTTTACTGGAGAGTGAGATTAAGTTGATTCTTTTTTATGATGATTAATAGACAAATTACTCACGTTGATAAATTTATTTTAGAATTTTTGGGGTTCCAGAAGTATACGTTTGATCCAGATTAGTACAGACTGTTCTGTTTTTGACAGATTCTGTTTTCATTGTGTTGTTTGCTTATTTTGATGAATCTATGAGTTGTATCGGAGGGTATGAACCATAGATGAGTTGGGATACAGTAGATATTACACCAATATGAATTTATAATGAGTTCACAACAGTACCTAAGTTGATAGAGGCAAAGGTGTCCCATCTTTCGATGAGATGATGGATATCGCTTTGGTGGAAGTCGACTTTGACGATCCGACTACGAACGTGCGAGGACGTCGCGTCTTAGCAATCGTTAAACCAACTCCGAGAGGTTATTGACCACGCCGGAGCACGATCAACCTGACCACGAGGGTCTGTTTCCTGCGAGCAAACGAAGAACAAGCAAGAAACTAAGATTGCAATCTGGATATTGCGAATATAAGATGAAAGCTTTATTGATCAAGGTGGGGTTCTGTGACGCCTTTGTCTGGTCGTTGAACACAGACGAAGTACGCGAAGTTGCATCTATGGCAAACTTTTAATCTAAACAAAACCCAAAGTCTAGACGGTGCCCTAAGGGCTGTATATATGGAGGAAGAGAGGGGGAATTTCGTGGCCCTTGGTGGAGGGGTCCGAAATCAACCCTATCTCTTGTTTCCCCACACATACGGACTCTAAAAATAGCCTATACTTATGTATTTCAAAATTACATGGGCCTGGCCCAATAAAAAGGTGACGCAACACCTATAATAGCCTCGGGACGAAATTTATGAAGTGGCATCTTGTATATTTCGTCCAAGGCTTCATGCACCCATTATGGTGGCTTCAAAGTTCTAAAATCATCACTTGTAACTCCGTTCTTGTTCCCCTTGCGCATGGCATCATCTCCATGCTTGTTCTTGCTCCATTGTTCATCCTTCTCCAAGCTAGGCCCTTCATTTGTAAGCAAAACAAATGTATCCAATTTAGGCAGCATCATATTCTCATGAACATTAGAATCATTACCAAGAAACGAAAGTACCTGATAATTTAATTGGCGTGCGCGAGCTCTAGTAATTGGTCCCGTATATGTAGCAGTAGGGGCTGTGGGTGTAACAATGGTATTGATGTCCTCATCATCCTCCCCTTCTTGAAATGAAGTCGTCCTCGACGGAAGCTCATCTTCCTCACCCAAATAAGGCTTCAAATCTGCAATGTTAAAAGTGGGACTAACCCCAAAATCTGCAGGCAGCTCAAGTTTATATGCATTATCATTTATTTTCTCTAACACCTTAAAGGGACCATCAGCACGTGGCATTAGCTTTGATTTGCGCAAATCAGGAAATCTATCCTTACGCAAATGTAACCAAACAAGATCTCCAGGTGCAAACACAACATGTTTTCTACCCTTATCTCCAGCAAGTTTATATTTAGCATTCATACGCTCAATGTTTTCCTTAGTTAACTCATGCATTTTTAAAATCAATTCAGCATGTTGTTTAGCATCAAAATTAACCTTGAAGAGGCAACAAATCAATTGGTGCACGAGGTAGGAAACCATACACAACTTCAAAAGGGCACATCTTAGTAGTAGAATGTAATGAACGATTATAAGCAAATTCAATATGAGGCAAGCATTCCTCCCACATTTTCTTATTATTCTTCAAAACAGCCCTAAGCATAGTAGACAACGTTATATTGACTACTTCAGTTTGTCCATCTGTTTGGGGGTGACAAGTAGTACTAAATGCAGTTTAGTCCCCAACTTAGCCCATAAACATCTCCAAAAGTGGCTAAGAAATTTAGTATCACGATCTGAAACAATAGTATTTGGCACACCATGCAAGTGAATAATTTCACGAAAGAACAAATCAGCAACATTAACAGCATCATCGCTTTTATGACATGGTATAAAGTGTGCCATTTTCGAGAATCTATCCACGACAACAAATTTGCTATCCCTCCCCTTCTTTGTTCGAGGTAAACCTAAAACAAAGTCCATAGATATATCCTCCCAAGGAACACTAGGTACAGGCAAAGGCATATATAAACCATGAGGATTGAGTCGTGACTTAGCTTTTTGACATGTAGTGCATCGAGCAATAAAACGCTCAACATCTCGTCTCATCTTGGGCCAAAAGAAATGTGTAGCAAGTACGTCCTCCGTCTTTTTCATGCCAAAGTGTCCCATTAATCCTCCTCCATGCGCCTCCTGCAACAACAAAAGACGAACGGAGCTAGCTGGAATGCATAGCTTGTTAGCACGAAACACAAATCCATCGTTAACGACAAACTTGTTCCACATTCTTCCTTCTTTAGAATTCTGCATTACATCTTTAAAATCAGCATCATGCACATATTGATCTTTGATGGTCTCCAAACGAAATATTTTGAAGTCAAGTTGTGAAAGCATAATATAGCGACGAGACAAAGCATTAGCAATAACATTTCCTTTCCCTTCTTGTGTTTAATGACATAAGGGAAAGTCTCAATGAATTCAACCCATTTAGCATGTCTACGATTCAGTTTAGCTTGACTTTTAATATGTTTCAAAGATTCATGATCAGAATGTATAACAAATTCTTTGGGCCATAAATAATGTTGCCATGTTTCTAAAGTCCGAACAAGAGCATATAATTCTTTATCATAAGTAGAATAATTCAGACTAGGCCCACTCAATTTTTTAGAAAAGTATGCAACGGGTTTGCCATCTTGTAATAACACACCTCCTAATCCAATTCCACTAGCATCACATTCAAGCTCAAAAGTCTTATTAAAATCAGGAAGTTGGAGTAAAGGAGCATGTGTCAACTTATCTTTCAATACCGTGAAGGCTTCTTCCTGTGCAGTACCCCAAAGAAAAGACACATCTTTCTTTGTAAGCTCATTGAGAGGTGCAGCAATGGTGCTGAAATCTCTCACAAAACGCCTATAGAATCCAGCGAGGCCAAGAAAACTCATCACTTGTGTGACCGTTTTGGGCTGCGGCCAACTCTCAATAGCTTCAATCTTGGCTTTATCAACTTCAATTCCCTGTGGAGTAACAACATAGCCAAGAAAAGATACTCGGTCGGTGCAAAAGGTGCACTTCCCAAGGTTACCAAACAAACGTGCATCACGTAGAGCAATAAAAACAGCACGTAAATGTTCCAAATGTTCTTCCAAAGATCTGCTATAAATCAGTATATCATCAAAATAGACTACCACAAATCATCCAATGAAAACACGTAAAACTTCGTTCATTAGTCTCATGAAAGTACTAGGCGCATTAGTTAACCCAAAAGGCATGACTAACCACTCATATAATCCAAACTTAGTTTTAAATGCTGTTTTCCATTCATCCCCCAATTTCATACGAATTTGATGGTATCCACTACGCAAATCAACTTTGGAGAATATTGTAGAGCCACTCAATTCATCAAGCATATCATCTAGCCTAGGAATAGGATGACGATAACGAATAGTAATATTATTAATGCCTCTACAATCAACACACATACGCGATGTACCATCCTTTTTTGGCACTAGAATAATAGGAACAGCACAAGGACTAAGGGATTCGCGTATATAACCTTTGTCGAGAAGCTCTTGTACTTGACGCATAATCTCCTTCGTCTCCTCTGGATTGGTACGGTATGGCGCATGGTTTGGCAGTGAAGCACCGGGAATTAAGTCGATCTGATGCTCAATCCCTCGAATAGGTGGTAATCCCGGTGGCACGTCTTGTGGAAAGACGCCAGCGAACTCCTGCAAAATGTTAGTGATAGCAGGAGGCAAAGAGGAAGGCACGTCCTCGAATGAAAATAATTCCTCTTTGCACACAAAAGCATAGCAAACAAATTTGCTGAAATCTAGCTCATCAATATCAGATTTGGTGGCAAATAAACATGCACTTTTCAATTTAATTTCAGAAGCAACACTAGATGGTTTATTATTAGGCTTCATTTGTTGCTCAAATTCTTTTGCCACAATCTGATTTTCACTCTTATTCTTCTCTTGTTTTGCTTTATTAGCTCTATTAATATCATCTTTCAAAATAGAATCAGGAGTCATAGGAAGCAAAGTAATATTTTTATCCTTATGAACAAGAGTATACTGATTGTTTCTACCATGGTGTACAGAATTTTTATCAAATTGCCATGGTCTACCAAGTAATAAGGAACATGCTTGCATAGGTACCACATCACAATCAACATAATCAGCATATATATACTAAAATGCACACGAACAGTACGTGTTACCTTAACCTTGCCGCTGTTGTTGAACCATTGGATGTAGTAAGGATGTGGATGTGGTCTTGTGGTGAGAGAAAGCTTCTCCACCATCTCCATGCTAGCCAAGTTGTTGTAGCTCCCTCCATCTATGATGACGCACACAGAACGTTCTTTCACAACTCCCTTGGTATGGAACAAATTGTGCCTCTGATTTTGCTCAGCTTGTGTGACCTGCACACTCAAAACACGTTGAGCAACTAAACATTCATACATGTCAGCGTCTTCAGGAGCCATGTATTGCGTCTCATGATCAGAATCATCTCCACCATGTTCTTCACGTGTAATAAGAGCCAAAGTCTCCTCATCATAGTCACTAGCGGACTCATATCCACCATCCGCGGTAGCAATCATCACACGCGGAGATTTGCATTCTCTCGCATAATGACCTCCTCCCTTACAACGACGACAAATAATATCACTTGTGTGCCCTGTTGATGCCATGGAAGAAGAAGAACCCTATGCAGGCCCAGCAGGTGCGCTCTTGGCAGATAATGGTGGTTGTGCCTGTTTTCTTGTATCACGACTGGAGGAGGCACGTGATTGAGGTGCTGGTGCAGTTGAAGTAGAAGATGCACGCGGTGTCCATGATGAAGGTCGGCCTACAGAAAAGTCAGTTCGCGCCAATGCTTGTCGATCCTGCACTTCACGTTCAGCTTTACAAGCAAGATGGAATAAACGAGTGATATTAGTATACTCCTTATAGTCTAGAATGGTCTGAATCTCTCTATTTAATCCACCCAGAAAACGTGCAAGCATAGCTTCATTCTCCTCAACAATACCACATCTAATCATGCCAGTTTGTAATTCCTGATAATATTCTTCTACAGAATTTTTTCCTTGTCTTAAGCGCTGTAATTTTTGAAGCAATACACGTTGATAATATGGTGGAACCCAACGAGTACGCATACAGTTTTCAAAGCAGCCCAAGTAGTTGGAATAGGATATAATCTACAATGTTCAGACCACCATACACATGCAAAACTAGTGAAAGCACAAACAGCAGCAGCAACTCGTCTCTCCTCAGGATATTGTAAACATGTAAATCGTTGTTCAGTTTCTAACTCCCAAGTAAGATATATATCAGGAACATATCTACCCTCAAATGGTGGAATATTCAATTTCAGTTTAGGAATATGGACATCATCTCGTACCTGAGGTGGTGGTGCAGGCCTACCATTACGAATATATACCTGAGGTCGACCTGCTGGTGGTGGTGCAGGTGGCTGCACGTAGTGCTGATTTTGATCAACCTCATCCTCATAATCTCCCACATAATCATCCTCCTCCGCATCAGCAGCAGGAGCCACAAAAGTATCAACAGCAACACCAACAGTTTGGCCAAACGCAAGAGGAACACGGCTCGCTCGGCGAAGGTCTGTTTCGCGACGTGGAGGTAGTCGTTGTTGTTGTTGTTGGAGAGGTGTGTTAGGTGCAGCGGGTGGTGGTGGTGGAAGACGCGCGGGCAATTCATTAAACTTGTTATCGAGCTTTGTTTCAAACGTCTTCTCCATGCCATCTATCTTCTCCATGGCCTCTTCAAATCTGTTTAGCACATCTTGCACCTGTCCACTCATCATTTGCTGAAATTTATCATGCAAATCCTTATTCGTCATGTTCTCCCAGTCAGTCTCGTCGGCTTGTGATCCTGGCATGGTTAGCAGCAATAGAAACACACAAGAATATGATCCTACAGACTACTAACAAGAGGTGGTGGTGGGTGTCACAAATCCGTCAAGCAAATCTCAAATTCTTACCGGTTCTTACCCAGCAGCAGGCGGTGATCGGCAACCGTTGTAGTCAAAAACTCTCAAAGCTTGGATAGAGCGATTACCAAGGAGAGTCAACCGCACGACATAGATGTATGTGGAGCTGGGAAGGCTTATAATATGGTAGCAAAAAGGGTCAGCAATAATCAATTCAGAGATGCAAAGTTGAATAAATGCTCAACGACGGTACTGTGCTGGTCCTAGGCTAGACTGTGCTAGAGACGCGAGCCTAGAACACCAACAAAATCACGGCGCGGCACGTAAACAAGGGAAAAGCACACTCTGGATTTTTTTTTCGCTCTTTTTTTTGCGCTGCTTTTTTTTGCGAAAAATCACTATAATGGCGAGTGTCTCAAAAATCTTCCCAGGTCAAACTGACAGGATGGGCACGAAAATTTTTTTTGACCATTTTTTTTTTCGACGGCCCGGACCCAAAAACTGGAAACGAGTCAAAAAAAACTTTCTATAACGGCGACTGTCTCAATACGCTTAGAAACACCTAAAAATAGGATAGCCAGAAAATTATTCGACAAGTGCATTTTCGGAAAATTTTGGGCCTAAACGGAGGGTGGTTTCCGGACTCTTTTTTTTCGAAACCTACTCCGGCAAGGAAACACGAATCGGAATCTAGATGGATCTCGAAAACAAACCTAATATGACAAGAATTCGGATTGGTGGTGGATATATGGTGGTGGTATATGGCAGCGGTGGTGGTAGCGGTGGTAGTATATGGATATGGATCGGTGGTGGTATATGGCACGGATTGGTGGTGGTACATGGATACGGATTCGGAGCGGTGGTGGTAGGTGGCAGGGGCGATGATGATGGTGCGATGGCGGCGTGACAACTTATGACCAGAACTCGAAACTCTAAAAGACTAGACGCTAAGACCAGCAACTAGACACGACGATGCAACCGCAAATTCAACAAAGCAAAACCCTAAAAAGATTATGCAAAGGCTCAGATTGGTTCGGATATGATGAACTAACCCTAATTTTTTTTGTGGCTTTTTCGTGGACTGTAGGTATGAAGAACAGACTC
Organism: Triticum dicoccoides; assembly: GCF_002162155.2. Classification (NCBI taxonomy): domain Eukaryota; kingdom Viridiplantae; phylum Streptophyta; class Magnoliopsida; order Poales; family Poaceae; genus Triticum; species Triticum dicoccoides. Next base: position 55,743 of record NW_021181816.1, on the reverse strand, counting down.
GATCCAAACTACGAAAAACTGTAAAATCTCACCGAGCAACCTGGAAATCTGATACCACTTGATAGAGGCAAAGGTGTCCCGTCTTTCGATGAGATGATGGATATCGCTTTGGTGGAAGTCGACTTTGACGATCCGACTATGAACGTGCGAGGACGTCGCGTCTTAGCAATCGCTAAACCAACTCCGAGAGGTTATTGACCACGCCGAAGCACGATCAACCTGACCACGAGGGTCTGTTTCCTGCGAGCAAACGAAGAACAAGCAAGAAACTAAGATTGCAATCTGGATATTGCGAATATAAGATGAGAGCTTTATTGATCAAGGTGGGGTTCTGTGACGCCTTTGTCTGGTCGTTGAACACAAACGAAGTACACGAAGTTGCAGCTACGGCGAACTTTTAATCTAGACAAAAGCCAAAGTCTAAACGGTGCCCTAAGGGCTGTATATATGGAGGAAGAGAGGGGGAATTTCGTGGCCCTTGGTGGAGGGGTCCGAAATCAACCCTATCTCTTGTTTCCCCACACATACGGACTCTATAAATAGCCTATACTTATGTATTTCGAAATTACATGGGCCTGGCCCAATAAAAAGGTGATGCAACACCTATAATAGCCTCGGGACGAAATTTATGAAGTGGCATCTTGTATATTTCGTCCAAGGCTTCATGCACCCATTATGGTGGCTTCAAAGTCCTGAAATCATCACTTGTAACTCCGTTCTTGTTCCCCTTGCGCATGGCATCATCTCCATGCTTGTTCTTGCTCCAGTGTTCATCCTTCTCCAAGCTAGGCCCTTCATTTGTAAGCAAAACAAATGTATCCAATTTAGGCAGCATCATATTCTCATGAACATTAGAATCATTACCAAGAAACGAAAGTACCTGATAATTTAATTGGCGTGCGCGAGCTCTAGTAATTGGTCCCGTATATGTAGCAGTAGGGGCTGTGGGTGTAACAATGGTATTGATGTCCTCATCATAAGTGCTGATTTATTTTCTTATACTAACGGAGCTGACGAGTTTTCTGTTAAGTTTTGTGTTGTGAAGTTTTCAAGTTTTGGGTAAAGATTTGATGGACTATTAAATAAGGAATGGCAAGAGCCTAAGCTTGGGGATGCACAAGGCACCCCAACGTAATATTCAAGGACAACCAAGAGCCTAAGCTTGGGGATGCCCCGGAAGTCATCCCCTCTTTCGTCTTCTTTCATCGGTAACTTTACTTGGAGCTATATTTTTATTCACCACATGATATGTGTTTTTCTTGGAGCGTCATTTTATTTTCTTTTATTTTGCTTGTTGTTTGAATAAAATACCAAGATCTGAAATTATTAAATGTTAGAGAGTCTTCATATAGTTGCATAATTATTCGACTACTCATTGATCTTCACTTATATCTTTCAGAGTACTTTATCATTTGCTCCAGTGCTCCACTTATATCTTTCTAGAGCACGGTGGTGGTTTTATTTTATAGAAATAGATTGATTTCTCATGATTCACTTATATCATTTTGAGATTCCTTTAGAACATCATGGTAATTTACTTTGGTTATAAATTTTAAATGCTAAGAGAAGTTGGATGCTTGGTGGTTGTTTTGAGATATAAAGGTGGTAATATTAGAGGTGTGCTAGTTGAGTAATTGTGAAATTGATGAATACTTGTGTTGAAGTTGGCAAGTCCCGTAGCATGCATGTATGGTAAACGTTGTGTGACAAATTTGAAGCATGGGGTGTTCTTTGATTGCTTTCCTTGTGAGCGGCGGTCGGGGACGAGCGATGGTCTTTTCCTACCAATCTATCCCCCTGGGAGCATGCGTGTAGTGCTTGGTTTTGATGACTTGTAGATTTTTGCAATAAGTGTGTGAGTTCTTTATGACTAATCTTGAGTCCATGGATTATACGCACTCTCACCCTTCCATCATTGCTAGCCTCTTCGGTACCGTGCATTGCCCTTTCTCACCATGAGAGTTGGTGCAAACTTCGCCGGTGCATCAAAACCCCGTGATATGATACGCTCTATCACACATAAGCCTACTTATATCTTCCTCAAAACAGCCACCATACCTACCTATTATGGCATTTCCATAGCCATTCCGAGATATATTTCCATGCAACTTTCCACAGTTCCATTTATTATGACACGCATCATCATTGTCATATTGCTTTATGATCATGTAGTTGACATCGTATTTGTGGCAAAGCCACCATGCTTAATTTTTCATACATGTCACTCTTGATTCATCGCAATCCCGGTACACCGCCGGAGGCATTCACATAGAGTCATATTTTGTTCTATGCATTGAGTTGTAATTCTTGAGTTGTAAGTAAATAAAAGTGTGATGATCATCATTAGAGCATTGTCCCATGTGAGGAAAGGATGGTGGAGACTATGATGCCCCCACAAGTCGGGATGAGACTTCGGACGAAAAAAGAGGCCATAAAAAATAAGAAGGCCCAAACAAAAAAAAGAGAAGAGAGAAAAAGAGAGATGGGACAATGTTACTATCCTTTTTCCACACTTGTGCTTCAAAGTAGCACCATGATCTTCATGATAGAGTCTCTTATTTTGTCACTTTCATATACTAGTGTGAATTTTTCATTATAGAACTTGGCTTGTATATTCCAATGATGAGCTTCCTCAAATGCCCTAGGTCTTCGTGAGCAAGCAAGTTGGATGCACACCCACTTAGCTTCTTTGATGAGCTTTCATATATTTATAGCTCTAGTGCATCCGTTGCATGGCAATCCCTACTCCTTGCATTGACATCAATCGGTGGGCATATCCATAGCCCATTGATTAGCCGTGTCAATGTGAGACTTTCTCCCTTTTTGTCTTCTCACACAACCTCAATCATCATATTCTATTCCACCCATAGTGCTATGTCCATGGCTCGCGCTCATATATTGCGTAAAAGTTGAAAGAGTTTGAAAAGGCTAAGTATGAAACATTTCTTGGCTTGTCATCGGGGTTGTGCATGATGAGAGCATTTTGTGTGACGAAAATGAAGCATGGCCAAACTATATGATTTTGTAGGGATAAGTTTTCTTTGGCTATGTTATTTTGATAAGACATAATTGTTTCATTAGCAACTTTGAGTATTACTATTTTTATGTCAATATTAAACTTCTGTGTTGAATCTTATGGATCTGAATATTCTTTCCACAATAAAGAAAATTACATTGATAATTATGTTAGGTAGCATTCCACATCAAAAATTCTGTTTTATCATTTACCTACTCGAGGACGAGTAGGAATTAAGCTTGGGGATGCTTGATACGTCTCCAACTATCTATAATTTTTGATTGTTCCATGCTATCATATTATCCATCTAGATTTTTTTATATGCATTTGTATGCTATTTTATATGATTTTTGGGACTAACCTATTAACCTAGAGCCCGGTGCTAGTTTGTGTTTTTTCCTTGTTTTTGAGTACCGCAGAAATGGAAAACCAAACAGAGTCCAATTGACCTGAAACTTCAAGGAGCTTATTTTTGGACCAGAATAAGGCCATGGAGTAAAAGAGTTGAGCCAGAAGAGTCTCGGGCAGCCCACGAGGGTGGGGGCGCGCCTCCCTACCTCATGGATAGCCCGGAGACCCCCCTGACTTGTTATCAAAACCTCTTATATATACAAAAACTTCCAGAAAGAAACCTAGATCGAGAGTTTCGCCTCCAGAAGCCTCCGTAGCCACCAAAAACCAATCTAGACCCATTTCGGCACCCTGCCGGAGGGGGAAATCCCTCTTCGATGGCCATCTTCATCATCCCGACGCTCTACATGACGAGGAGGGAGTAGTTCTCCCTCGGGGCTGAGGGTATGTACCAGTAGCTATGTGTTTGATCTCTCTCTCTCTCTCTCTCTCTCTCTCTCTCTCTCGTGTTCTTGAGTCGGCATGATCTTGATGTATCGCGAGCTTTGCTATTATATTTGGATCTTATGATGTTTCTCCCCCTCCACTCTCTTGTAATGGATTGAGGTTTCCCTTTGAAGTTATCTTATCGGATTTAGTCTTTAAGGATTTGAGAACACTTGATGTATGTCTTGCATGTGCTTATCTGTGGTGACAATGGGATATCACGTGATCCACTTGATGTATGTTTTGGTGATCAACTTGCGAGTTCCGTGACCTCGTGAACTTATGCATAGGGGTTGGCACACGTTTTCGTCTTGACTCTCCGGTCGAAACTTTAGGGCACTCTTTGAAGTTCTTTTTGTTGGTAGAATAGATGAATCTGATATTGTGTGATGCATATCGTATAATCATACCCACGGATGCTTTAGGTGACATTGGAGTATCTAGGTGACATTAGGGTTTTGGTTGATTTGTGTCTTAAGGTGTTATTCTAGTACGAACTGTAGAATAGATCGATCAGAAAGAATAATTTTGAGGTGGTTTCGTAACCTACAATAATCTCTTCGTTTGTTCTCCACTATTAGTGACTTTGGAGTGACTCTTTGTTGCATGTTGAGGGATAGTTATATCATCCAATTATGTTATTATTGTTGAGGGAACTTGCACTAGTGAAAGTATGAACCCTAGGCCTTGTTTCCTAGCATTGCAATACCATTTGTGCTCACTTTTATCATTAGTTACCTTGTTATTTTATATTTTCAGATTATAAAAATCTTTATCTACCATCCATATTGCACTTGTGTCACCATCTCTTCGCCGAACTAGTGCACCTATACAATTTACCATCGTATTGGGTGTGTTGGGGACACAACAGACTCTTTGTTATCTGGTTGCAGGGTTGTTTGAGAGACACCATCTTCATCCTACGCCTCCCACGGATTGATAAATCTTAGGTTATCCACTTAAGGGAAATTTGGTACTGTCCTACAAACCTCTACACTTGGAGGCCCAACAATGTCTACAAGAAGGAGGTTGTGTAGTAGACATCAGTTAGCACTAATAATCATATGATATATCTTCTTTTCATCAAGATAAACATATTTAAGAGTATGAGGTAATGATTTAAGCTCAAACGCGGCATCACCCTTGGGTGGAGGAGGACCCCCTAGAATTTCAACAGGCAAGTTGTGTTTCAAAATAGGTCCCTGTTTAAATAATACTTCATCTATTTCCCTTCTTTCATCCATAAGCATATCATTTTCATGGACACCAAATATTGTTCTAAAGGATCATTAGGAGGCACGGCAATAGAAGCAAGACCATTAATTTCATCTTTACTAGGAAGTTCTTTATCATGGGGTTGTCTATGAAATTTAGCAAAATTAATATCATTAGACATATCTCCTAAACGAACAGTAACAATATCCTTTTCGCAGTCTATCTTAGCATTAACAGTATTCAAGAATGGTCTACCAAATATAATGGGACAAAAGTCATCTTGTGGGGAAGCAAGAACAAGAAAATCAGTTGGATATTTAATTTTCCCAAACAATACTTCAACATCTCCAACAATCCCAACTTGTGAAATAGTGTCTCTATTGTCAAGCTTAATAGTAACATCAATATCTTCTATCTCAGTAGGTGCAATATCATGCATAATTTCTTTATATAAAGTATAAGGTATTGTACTGACACTAGCGCCCATATCACATAAGCCATGATAACACTGATCTCTTATTTTAACAGAAACAACAGGCATGCCAACAATAGGTCTATGTTTATTTTTAGTATCGGGTCTAGCAATTCTAGTAGTTTCATCAGAGAAGTAAATAACATGCCCATCAATATTATCAACCAAGAGATCCTTAACCATACCAATACTAGGTTCAAATTTAATTTTCTCAGAGGGTGTAGGTGTTCTAGCATTACTCTTACGAACCATAGTTGAAGCTTTAGCATGATCCTTTATTCTAACAGGGGTGCGTTTAATTCTTTCCAATAGATCCCTTAAAATATTTAACACAATCAAACTTCGTTGTTATACCTAACTCCTTACCTTCGTCGAGTTCCCAATCTTCAGAGTTGCGTTTAATTATTTCCAACAAATCCCATCTGAATTCCGAGCATGGAGTGATTATTGAGAGAAAGCCGAGCATAAATATTTTGAATAATAATTTTCTTGAGAGCTCATGATTGGGGCATGAATATAACATTGACTTAAGCCTCCCCAATCTTGAGCGATACTTTCTCCTTCGCAAG
>NW_021181816.1:0-49263 GCF_002162155.2 Triticum dicoccoides | reverse complement strand
TAATTACGATCACGATGAACCAGATGCACAGGATAAAACTTCTGATGAAAGTCCAATTTCAATCGGTTGTAGTTCCATGATCCAATATCATCACATAGCCTAAACCATGTCAATGCCTTTCCCTTCAAAGATAAAGGGAAGACCTTCTTCCTGATAACATCCTCGGGCATACCTGCAAGCTTAAATAATCCACACACTTCATCCACATAGATTAGGTGCATATTGGGATGTAATGTTCCATCTCCTATAAAAGGATTAGCTAGCAATTTCTCTATCATACCTGAAGGAATTTCAAAGTAAACATTTTCAATAGGTTCAGTAGGTTGAGGAGCAACTTTTTGCTCTACTGGTCGCAGTAAAGATACCCCGAACAAGCCCCTCAAAGGATTATTTTCCATAGTAACTAGTGACAGTAAATTTCAGCACACAATATAAATTTTTCCTTACCAAATTCCACCTACCAAAGGCACTTCACTCCCTGGCAACGGCGCCAGAAAAGAGTCCTGATGACCCACAAGTATAGGGAATCTATCGTAGTCCTTTCGATAAGTAAGAGTGTCGAACCCAACGAGGACCAGAAGGAAATGACAAGCAGTTTTCAGTAAGGTATTCTCTGGAAGCACTGAAATTATCGGTAATGATAGTTTTGTGATAAGGTAATTCGTAATGGGTAACAAGTAACAAAAGTAAACGAGGTGCAACAAGGTGGCCCAATCCTTTTTGTAGCAAAGGACAAGCTTGGACAAACTCTTGTATAAAGGAAAGCGCTCCCGAGGACACATGAGAATTATCATCAAGCTAGTTTTCATAATGCTCATATGATTTGCGTTCGTTACTTTGATAATTTGATATGTGGGTGGACCGGTGCTTGGGTACTGCCCTTGCTTGGACAAGCATATTATTATTAACCCCCCTCGCAAGCATCCGCATCTATGAAAGAAGAATTAAGGTAAACCTAACCATAGCATGAAACATATGGATCCAAATCAGCCTCTTACGAAGCAATGCATAAACTAGGGTTTAAGCTTCTGTCACTCTAGCAACCCATCATCTACTTATTACTTCCCAATGCCTTCCCCTGGGCCCAAAAAATGGTGAAGTGTCATGTAGTCGATGTTCACATAACACCACTAGAGGAAAGACAACATACATCTCATCAAAATATCGAACGAATACCAAATTCACAACATATAAAAGACTTCTCCCATGTCCTGAGGAACAAATGTAACTACTCACAAATCATATTCATGTTCATAATAATAGGGGTATTAATGTGCATAAAGGATCTGAACATATAATCTTTCACCGAATAAACCAACTAGCATCAACTACAAGGAGTAATCAACACTACTAGCAACCCACAGGTACCAATCTGGGGTTTTGAGACAAAGATCGGATACAAGAGATGAACTACGGTTTGAGAGTAGATGGTGCTGGTGAAGATGTTGATGGAGATTGACCCCCTCCCAGTGAGAGGATCGATGGTGATGACGATGGTGACGATTTCCCCCTCCCGGAGGGATGTTTCCCCGGCAGAACAGCTCCACCGGAGCCCTAGATTGGTTCCGCCAAGGTTCCGCCTCGAGACAGCGGCGCTTCGTCCCGAAAGCTTCCTTCTAATTTTTTTCAGGGCAAAAGACACCTTATACCATAAGATGGGCATTGAGGGGCTTCCAGGTGGCCCACGAGGAAGGGGGCACACCCAGGGGGTAGGGCACGCCCTCCACCCTCATGGACAGTGGGTGGCCACCCTCTGGTGTTTCCTACGCTCAATATTTTTTATATATTCTAAAACTGACTTTCGTTGATTTTCAGGACTTTTGGAGTTGTGCAGAATAGGTCTCTAATATTTGCTCCTTTTCCAGCCCAGAATTCCAGATGTCGACATTCTCCCTCTTCATGTAAACCTTGTAAAATAAGAGAGAAAAGGCATAAGTATTGTGATATAATGTGTAATAACAGCCCATAATGCAATAAATATTGATATAAAAGCATGATGCAAAATGGACGTATCACTGTCCCGTCCAAGCCGGTTAGCTCTCGATGAACACGACAACGATGCAGTTTGTCCGTTCCGACCCAGCCATGTATAAGAGCCCTGGCCTTACGTATGCGCGAGTAGGCATTCGAGACCCCGCCCGTGTGTACGTAGGTGGCCCTATTTACTTTCTTGCACCCTGGCTGTACGTACGTGTACATGCTACGTGCGCACCTATACTATGACACGTGCCCTTCCTTACACGGCCACGGTTCATCGCTGCAGCCTGCAGACAGACCGATCATATGTACATACACGTTTGCGACCAGAATCACAAGGCTACGTACGCTTCGACCAGGTGGGTGCCGACTGTCAGGCACTTCCTTGCGTGCGATGATATAGCTGGTGGGTCCTGGTAGTCAGGGGGAAATGTTTTCTTCACGAAATACAGTGGCCCGTCCAGTGGGTCCCTGTTGTCAGGTGGAGGAATCATTATTTTGCGCGTAATAAGGAGGCACTTCCTTGCTGCGGCCGTGGACCCAGCTGTTAGCCTCTCCACATACAGTACTCTTCCGATGGAAGTCGTTCATTGACCACATTTACCACTCCGCGCCAAGAGCACTAAGGCGGTGGATGACAGTGAGGCCTAGGGAGGGGACGACGCGAAGCCGGGGAAGATGTCGCAATGGATGCCCACGCGGAGAGGAGTATGAGGGTTCGCTGGTTCGGCTTCGGTGTGAGGCTGCCATCGCCGCAGAATAACAGGGGGTGTGGGTGAGTAGAGGGATGGCCTGGCCAGCGGTGGGAGTAGTAGGGGCGGTGAGGCCTCCGCAGAAGCACAACCGGGCACGGGAGGCAGGAGCAGGCGGCACGACCAGCGCTGGTTTGGGCGGCTGGAGCAAGAAGCCCAGAGGTTGCAGAAGAACTACAGCCGTTGGATGGACATCATACGGTCACTGGAGCTAGAATCGTTCATATTGACTAAGTTGACAAAGCCCTCCGTCCGCATCAACTTAGTAGGCCCACAAGTCAGCCTCCCATATGATGGGTCCCAGCTAGCAGGGGGAGTATTCATTTTTTGTTCATAATAAGGAGGCACTTCCTTACGTGCGAAGATATAGCTGGTGGGTCTGAGCTGTCAGCGGGGGCAACGTTTTTTCACGAAATACAGAGGCCCTTCCGGTGGGTCCGAGATGTCAGGTGGAGGAATCATTATTTTGCGCGTAATAAGGACACATTTCCTTGTGTGTGGCTGTGGACCTAGCTGTTAGCCTCTCCACGTACATTCCACTTCCTATGGATGTCGTTCGTTGACCACGTGGACCACGCCGTGCCGAGAGCACCAGGGCGGTGGATGACGGTGTGGCCTACAAAGGGAACAACACGGAGCCGGGGAAGACACGACAGTGGCTGCCCATGCGGTGGGGAGTACGAGGGTTGACTGGTTCGGCTACCATCACCAGAAAATAACAGGAGGTGTGGGTGAGTAGAGGGATAGCCAGGCCAGGGATGCAAGTATGGTGGGGCCATGAGGCCTGCCCGGCAGCACAGCCAGCCACGGGAGGCGGGAGCAGGCGGTTCCATCGGCGCTGGTTTGGGCGGTGGAGTAGGAAGATCAGAGACTGAAGAAGCACGATTGTCCTTAGATTGACATCTAACGGTCACTGCTGCTAGAATCGTTTGTGGACTAAGTTGACAAAGCCTTTCGTACACGTCAACCTGGTAGACCAACAAGTCAGCTCCAAATCCGTCCCAAATAGCATACAACCTAAAAATTCTAGCCAGATTAAAATTAATTTAAAAACTAAACATACCTTAACTCAAATCCAATGAAATTGTACCCGCACAAAAACAAAAAATTTAAAATATCAAAATCCAAAAGAAAAAAGTATTTTGGAACTAATTGCCTGTTTGATGTATTTTATATTTTACAGCCCATTTATTATTACTTATAGCCCATTTCTTATTACTTATAGCCCATAAAAACTTATAGCCATTTTATGGGCAAGCCCGAATGCATCCCTCCTTGTCTTGAAAGATTTCCGGCCCAGCAGTGATAGAGGCGAAGGTGTCCCGTCTTTCGATGAGATGGTGGATATCGTTTTGGAGGAACTCGACTTTGATAATTCGACTACGAACGTGCGAGGATGTCGCGCCTTAGCAATCGCTAAACCAACTCCGAGAGGTTATTAACCACGCGGGAGCACGATCAACCTGACCACGAAGGTCTGTTTCCTGTAGGCAAACGAAGAACACGCAAGCAACTAAGATTGCAATCTGGATATTGTGAATATAAGAGGAAAGCTTTATTGATCAAGGTGGGGTTCTGTGACGTCTTGGTCTGGCCGTTGAACACAAACAAAGTACGCGAAATTGCAGCTATGGTGAACTTTTAATCTAAACAAAACCCAATGTCTAAACGATGCCCTAAGGGCTGTATATATGGAGGAGAGAGGGGGGAATTTTGTGGCCCTTGGAGGAGGGGTCCGAAACCAACCCTGACTCTTGTTTCCCCACACATAGGGACTCTAAAAACAGCCTATACTTAAGTATTTCGAAAATACATGGGCCTGGCCCAATAATAAGGTGATGCAGCACCTAGAATAGCCTCTGGATGAAATTTTGAAGTGACATCTTGTATATTTCGTCCAAGGCTTCATGCACTCCTTATGGTGGCTTCAAAGTCCTGAAATCATCACTTGTAACAACGTTCTTGATCCCCTTGCGCATGCCATCATCTCCATGCTTGGTCTTGCTCTAGCGTTCATCCATCTTATCCATGCCAGGCCCTTCATTTGTAAGCAAAACAAATGTATCCAATTTAGGCAGCATCATATTCTCATGAATATTAGAATCATTACCAAGAAACGAAAGTACTTGACAATTTAATTGGCGTGCGTGAGCTCTAGTAATTGGTCCAGTATGTAAAGCAGTAGGGGTTGTGGGTGTAACAATGGTATTGATGTCCTCATCAAGCAGGGCATAGAAAAGCAAGTAGGCCGACATTGGTTATTCTGCAAAAAACAAAATAGCTGGGCTAGCCATTTTCAGGAAGGAAAGTAGCAAAATTGGGCTGGTCATGTGGTAAACATATGAAAAAAAGCATGGGCTAGATGGGCCACAGCTCCCGCACAACCCAGTTGATACCCTTCTCCGTTCCGAAAAAACAAATTATTGCGCGCGCTGCTGGGTCCCTACTGTCATCCTCACCATGTACAATCATCTCGTTATTCCTCTCGGTTGTTGACCATGTTGACAACACCGGAGGGAGGCGCCACGGCGAGCGAACCAAGGAGGAGGACGATGGTGAGGCCTCGGACGGGAATGGACAGGAGCCGAGGAAGATGCGTAGAGTTTTAGGGTTCGATGTGGCCATGATGCGTGCGTGGCAGCACAGCCAGCCATGGGAGGCGGGAGCAGGCGGTCCCACCAGCGCTGGTTTGGCTTTGGCGGCTAGAGGAAGAAGAGACTGAAGAAACATGATAGAGGTTGAATGTCAATCCAATGGACAAGGTTGGCACAATCGTTTGTTGACTAAGCTGACACTAAGTAGCATACTTTTTTACATATAGGAAGAAAGGAAAAATTGGGTTCTTTCACCCGGTAACATTCCCGAAACTGCGACCGTTCGACCTTGCGTCACAACTAAAACTGCAAGGAAAAAGCATTTTTCTACCATCCTCCTCCCAGGGAACGTTCGCCACATAAGTGACTAGCACCCTTGGTTTTCAAACGAGAGGTCTTGGGTTCAAGTCTCATGAACTCTCAATTATGTCCTCCTTCCTTCCTCGCAAAAAAAGAAAGAAAATCAAAGACTTGAGAAGGCGTACAGAACAAGCTAGTGTACCAGTAAAGAGACATTACTGAGTTTTAGAAAAAATAGAGACATGCTCGTGTAGCTGGTTCGAATCCAAACCTAGACTATGACTATATATGGTGCTATGCTACTCTGCAAGTAATGAAACTAACATATCCAACGTTCGCTTCTCCTCTTCTCTACTTACTCTTCCTAGCATCAGAAGCTCTGGCCGTAATAACCATGTTCGCTGGCTGCTCGTCCACCTGCTCTTCAGCAGGCAACAACCAGACATACGCCAAGTCGCCACCCGTACCATCGCCTGTGGGTCTCATCACACCGCAGCCGGCACACGCACCGCAGCCGGTTGCTCATCGCAACCCGCTGCCGTTGGTGTGGTGCCACTGCTGCAAATCACGCAGAGTCATCCGTCGCGTCTCAACCACAATCCTCAACCATGTCCGAGTCTTCTACAAATGCCCGAATCATGGGGTAATAATATGTTTAAGTGTTGTTCTGTTGCTTTCAGTTGCTGATTTTTTAATAGTTTGGTTGATGATCTTCCAATTTGATTCGTGCAGAAAAGGGAAGATTCGTGTGATTTGTATTTCTGGGAAGTTGCTGATGTGGGGGAATGCAACTACGCTGATTATTTGGTTAGACGATGAATCCCAATACTAGCAGGTTGGGGTGTTGGGCAAGTAACTAAAGGAACGACAGAAGAGGAAGATGCAGAGCAGAAGGTTAAAGATGTAGTCTCTCTGATCATGGCCAAGAAACAGCTGCTGAACGACCTTGACACCATTGAGGAGATGAAAGAGGTTGTGAAGATATTGGGCAAAATCGATGTGCTCTGTAGGGTGACTGTCTCTTTATTTGCAGTGTATGTAGCACTCGTGATGTATTCCGTGGCTATGACATGAGCACTTTGCTGAAACTAGTAATGAATGAAACGTGTGTAGCGGGCTGGGCATAATGTTGTGAACATCTAATGATTTCTATTAACGGAAATCAGGGGTATCCCCTTTTGCTCATAAATAAATAAATAGTAGAGGCCCTTTTGGTAATAAATAAATAAATTAGCAGAGGCCCTGTCGGGTCAGCTTTGTTCCCATTCAAAGACGTCGAGCAAATTGCAGTCCAACAGCAAACTATGTCATCAAATTCAAGTTTCATAGCCAAATATGAGTACAACTAAACAACAATGTCATGTTTTAGTCATCATACAATCACCAAACACAAATGAACATACATAACAAGTGATGTTCTCACAGCAAAATACTAAACAACATGTTCATCAGGTTTCAGTTGTCATAGCAAACACGATTTCACATAGTAGATAAAAAATGTCTTCTGACAGGAAAATATGACAAAAGCAGTCTAATCATCATCCGCAGCAGCAGCGTCAACATCTTCGCCATGTGTATCAGTCTGAATCGTAATTCCCTAGAGTATCATCTTCTTCTTCATCCTCAATGTCCTCGAATGTTGGTTTCTTCTTGATCAACTCTTGTATGTCCACAACACGACAAGCAATCTTTTCGCCAGCGTCATTGATGTGATGGTTCTCAAAGATATTAGGAACATCTGTGATATCTTGTACATCAGGAGCAGTGTAAGTATCATCTTGTTGTGTAACTTCATTAAACAAAATCCTCTGCTCAAACCTTTGCAATAATCTCCAGTCATCGCTATGTGCAAATGTGTCTTCCAAGAAAAATATATGTGTTGCTTGATTTGCCAAAATATAAGGCTCGTTGGTCTGGTACGTCGCCTCGACATTGATGGATTTGAAATAATCATCAGCTCTGGGTTTTGCGATCCTGGAAAACATGTTATACCAACGACAACACACCAGAACCACACACCGATGATCCTCGAAACTGGAGATATACTGCAACTGAACAATGTCTGTTATGTTAGCATACATTTCAGTGTCCTCTTTACCGTACGTATCCGTGCTCATGATGGCACTGTTTCGCATCTTCCTGCCTTCGTCGCGTGCAAGGGTGTTGTAGCGCACATCTCCAACAATGCAAGATTCATAATGTCTTACCCGAGTATCAGGACCCATTGCTAGTGCATAAAGGGCATCATCAACTACCTGCCCATCCTCCCACATCTTCTTAACCTATGGTTAGAAAATAGACAAGCTGATCATCTTATGTACTCAATATATTAAAAAACTGACATTGCAATTCAAAAGCTTACATGGCTCTTGAACCATTTCGCAAATCCTTCCATAACCAGTTTGTCAATGTTTCTTGGATTTTGCGGCAGTAACTCCTTTTTGTAGATGCTGCACAACATGGTGATTACGTCAAACATCTAAATATATAAGAATGTGCTACAAGTTTAGTAGATTATGATGTATAAGCTGCAGTACTTAGCACTTACTTAATATAAGGTAGTATCTCAGGACAGTTATTCAACACATACCAAACCATTTTTTCCAAATCTTTAGGTTTGTTGTAACTCCCTCAATGCGACTATAGCTCCCACGTGTCGAGGCACGACTTAGAGGCATAATCGCATTGAAGGCATATGTCGCAAGTTAGGCAATCTTCACAACATCCCATGTAATATAAATAATAATAAAGGGGAGATAACATAGTTGGCTTATACTCGCCACGTCAATCAAGTACATAAAATAAGATTACATCATCGAAACACTCATGGCCCGACTACGGCGCCAAAATAAAAGAGAACCCAACATGCGACACGGTCCCAATCACCCCCAACTGGGCACCACTACTGCTCGTCGGGAAAGGAAACATAGTAACGTTGAGAGTCTTCGTCGAACTCCCACTTGAGCTCATACGCGTCTCCTGGAGCGGAATCATCAGGCCCTGCATCTGGTGTAATAGTAATCCGTGAGCCACATGGACTCAGCAATCTCGCACCCTCGCGATCAAGACTATTTAAGCTTATAGGTAAGGCAAGGTAAAATATGAGTGGAGCTACATCAAGCGACTAGCAAGTATGGTGGCTAACTTATTCGCAAAAGAGAACGAGAAGAGAAGGCAAAGCACGAGCGAGAAACTAGAGAACAACCTGCGCAAACATTACCCCAACACCGTGTCCACTTCCCGGACTCCGCCGAGAAGAGGCCATCACGGTAACACACTCAGTTGATTCATTTTTAATTAAGTTAAGGTTCAAGTTATCTATAACCAGACATTAACAAATTCCCATCTGCCCATAACCGCGGGCACGGCTTTTGAAAGTTCAAATCCCTGCAGGGGAGTCCCAACTTAGCCCATGACAAGCTCTCACGGTCAACGAAGGAATAAACCTCCTCCCAAGACGTTCCGATCAGACTCGGTATCTCGGTAATTCAAGACACTTCGACAGGTTAAAACGAGACCAGCAACACCGCCCGAATGTGCCGACAAATCCCGATAGGAGCTGCACATATCTCGTTCTCAGGGCACACTCAGATGAGACTAGCTACGAGTAAAACCAACCCTCAAGTTTCCCCGAGGTGGCCCCGCAGGCAGCTCAGTTCGGACTAACACTCAGAGGGAGCACTGGCCCGGGGGGGGGTTAAAATAAGATGACCCTTGGGCTCCGGTAACCCAAGGGAAAAAGAGGCTAGGTGGCGAATGGTAAAACCAAGGTTGGGCATTGCTGGAAAAGCTTTAATCAAGGCGAACTATCAAGGGGTTCCCATTATAACCCAACCGCGTAAGGAACGCAAACTCCGGGAACATAACACCGATATGACGGAAACTAGGGCGACAAGAGTGGAACAAAACACTAGGCGAGAGGCCGAGCCTTCCACCCTTTACCAAGTATATAGATGCATTAAGATAACAAGATAATATAATGATATCCCAATAAGTAAATAAATGTTCCAACAAGGAACGGCCTTCAATCTTCACCTGCAACTAGCAACGCTATAAGAGGGGCTGAGCAAAGCGGTAACATAGCCAAACAACGGTTTGCTAGGACAATGGTGGGTTAGAGGTTAGACATGGAAATTTGGGAGGCTTGCAAGCAAATGGTAGGCATCGTAGCATTGGCATAGCAAAAGAGTGAGCAAACTAGCATAGCAAAGAAGGTAGTGATTTCGAGGGTATGATCATCTTGCCTGCACAGTTGTCAGAGTCGACTGGATCCTTGAAAGCAAACTCAACGGGCTCCTCGTTAGCGAACTCGTCTCCCGGCTCTACCCAAAAAAGACAAACAAGCAACAAGGATACAATCAACCACGTGCAAGACCAAGCAATATGATGAAATGATGATATGCTATGCGGAATGCGATGCGGGATGCAAAATGCAAGATATGACAGGAAATGCATGAACCTGGCCTCAACTTGGAAATCCAAGTGTGCCACTGGAAAGATGAGGTGAAATCGCTTGAAAACGATATAAAGAACGCCGGAATCGGAGTTACGGTAAGGAAATGGCAAGCGATTCAAAAATGACACCGGTCTGCGATTTACAGCAAGTAGGCATCTAAATGCGACGCAATGAACATGCTACAGCCACCAAATAGGACAAAAAAATACATGGCAGGGATGCACACAAGATGCTTAAGAAAAGTCTAGCACTGAGCTACGGCCAAATCATCCATTAACAGGTTCAAACAAGCATGGCAAAAATGCATATGACGAACAGATCTCAGACTTAGTAAAATTAACACTCGCCTGGAATTTCAGATCAGGTAGCCCTCTTCGGAGCAACAAAACTACATGCTACAGGACCTGAACATGGCAAAGTAAAGCATGGCATGGAGCTACTGAAAGAGCTTAACAAAAGTCCCTTAGTGACCTTGAGCCAAAAGGGATCAGAAAATACAATTGCAAGCATGTGAACATAGCAAAAACATAATCAGTTTTCAGACTTGGTGAAAACTGACACAAGCTGAAATATAACTCAAGTAGGCATGTTTACGAGCTCGATGCACTCACTACGGTGCAAGTCATGGAAAGACAAGCATACCTCCATCACGAAGGCACAAAATGCAAGCTAGACATGGCAAGAACAATAGCATAGCATGCACGGATCAACTACAACATCACCGGCAAAATTGCAAACAAGTTGACAATCTGCCCAGATTCACATAGTAGCAAAAGTAGAGCTCGATTGACTCAAGCTAGGTTGCTCCATAATTGCAAACAAAGACATGGATGTATAGAGCACTACAAGATTAACAAAACATCCTTACTGATCATCCTCAAAAGAGGCACGGATCACTAGGAAACAACATGAACATATGGCATCACGAGATAAACCGCTCCAGGACGAAATTACTAAGTCCCTGAAAACAGAATTAGCAAGTGCACCACTTTGCAAGCTTGCACTAGTCACCACACACATCCTAAAAATACATGGGTTTCACCTCTGGAGAGATGACAAAACCCTTAACAAAGCATATGTAGAACTCACGGGCATATCATGCACACAATAATCATGGCAAAAATGACAAAAGTGCTAAACGGAGTAGCAGATCTGACAATTAACTCAAGTAGCCCTCTTCTAACAGCATTTCGGGCATCAAGATGAACTCAAATAAAAATGATGCAATGGAACGAAATGATGTACTCTCTGAGATGAACATTTGGATATGCTATATGCATGAATCGAAGCTACGGATGCAAAGTTACGAAGCTACGAACATGGGCATATGGATCTGTAATTCTAGGACTTAGAGAACAAAAACGAAGTCAACCTAAAATTTCAGATCTGGATCGCACGCTTCCCGAGGTGGATCCGGGCTCGTCGGCCGGTTGGTCGGCGATGATGGACGGCGGTGGCCGGAGTTAGAGGGAGGAAGAGGCCGGGGCGGCGCCGGCTTGCGGGGCGGCGAAGTGGAGCGGCGAGGCGGCGGAGGGAGCTCGCCGACCTCGGGCGAGCACGCGGCGGGGCGGAGGAGCTCCGGGCAGCCGGCATTGGCTGCGACGGCGCCGGACGGGAGGAGGACGGCGCCGTGGTCGCGATGTGAGGAGGCGGCGGCGCAGCGAGGCGGTCGGGCGGCGCGGGGAACGGGCCGCGCGGGGGCCCGGTTCGGGCTCGCCCGGGCCGCGGCGGCTGAGGCGATGTGGGCGCAGGGACCGACCAATGACGAGGCGACACATGGCGGCGGAGCTGAATTCGGACGTGTCCTTCGGTGCAGAGTTAGGTGGGTTTTCGGCCACGCGATCGTGATCGAACGCTCTAGATGATAGAGCAGAGTTAGGTGGGTTTGGGGCCAAATTGGAGGGGTGTTGGGCTGCAACACACACGAGGCCTTTTAGGTCCCTCGGTTAACCGTTGGAGTATCAAACGAAGTCCAAATGATACGAAACTTGACAAGCGGTCTACCGGTAGTAAACCAAGGCCGCTTGGAAAGTCTTGGTCCAATCCGGAAATGTTTAATCCCCACACACGAAAGAAAGCTAGAAATGACCACCGGAGGAGAACGAAGCGTCGGAATGCAAAACGGACAACGGGGAAAATGCTCGAACGCATGAGACGAACACGTATGCAAATGCAAAGCACATGATGACATGATATGAGATGCATGACAACGACAACAACAAACGGAGACAAAACCCGAACCCGAGGAAATAAATATAACTTAACGCCGAAAACAGCAAGAGTTGGAGTACAAATAGGGAAAGTTACATCCGGGGTGTTACAACACTCCACCACTATGAAAGGATCTCGTCCCGAGATCTAGGACTGAAAGAACGCCGGGTACTCAGAACGGAGGTGATCCTCGCGTTCCCAGGTTGCTTCACGGTCAGAATGGTGTGACCACTTGACTTTGAGAAATTTGATCGACTTGTTGCGAGTCTTGCGTTCAGTCTCTTCAAGAATAGCAACTGGGTGCTCACGATAAGAGAGATCTTCTTGGAGCTCAATGTCCTCGAAGTTGACGGTGCGGTCAGGAGTCTTGAAGCACTTTCGAAGCTGAGAGACATGGAACACGTCATGAACATTTGCAAAGTTTGAAGGAAGCTCGAGTTGATAGGCGAGGTCGCCTCTCTTGCTGACAATCTTGAAAGGTCCCCCGTATCTAGGGGCAAGCTTCCCTTTAATACCGAAGCGACGAGTACCTTTCATAGGAGAGACACGGAGGTAAACATGATCTTCGATCTCGAAAGGCAAATCGTGGTGCTTACTATCATAGTAACTCTTCTGACGGGATTGGGCTGCTTTGAGGTTATCACGAATGACTTTGCAAATTTCTTCTGCTTCTGTGATTAAGTCATTAACCAAAAGCTGACGTTCACTGGTTTCAGACCAGTTGAGAGGGGTACGGCACTTCCTGCCATACAGAATTTCAAATGGGGCCTTGCCCGAACTTGCTTGAAAACTGTTGTTGTAGGAGAATTCAGCATAGGGAAGACAATCCTCCCACTTCATGCCGAAGGAGATCACACAAGTTCTGAGCATATCTTCAAGAATCTGGTTGACACGCTCGACTTGACCGCTAGTTTGAGGATGGAAAGCTGTGCTGAAGCGGATGTTGGTGCCCATGGCCTTCTGAAAAGAATCCCAAAACTTTGAGGTAAAGATGCTGCCACGGTCTGAAGAGATCACTTGTGGAATACCGTGTAGAGAGACAATACGAGAGGTATAGAGTTCCGCCAATTGAGCTGCAGTGATCGACTCTTTGATAGGCAGAAAGTGAGCCACTTTGGTGAGTTTGTCGATGACAACAAATATAACATCATTGCCACGCTTGGACTTTGGAAACCCAGTCACGAAGTCCATTTCAATGTGGTCAAACTTCCATTCTGGAATGGCAAGAGGTTGGAGTAGACCTGCTGGCCTTTGGTGTTTTGCCTTCACTCTTCTGCAGACATCACATTCATTCACGAATTGAGCGATCTCGCGCTTCATTCGAGTCCACCAATAAGCTTGCTTGAGGTCCTGATACATCTTCATGCTCCCAGGGTGGATGGAGAGGAGAGAATTGTGAGCCTCGTTCAAGATCACTTTACGGAGGTCACCTTTGGGTACAACAATACGATCCTCGAAGAAGAGAGTGTCCTTGTCATCAAGGCGGTAGCACTTGTACTTGGACTGGCTCTTGGCAATCCCAATCTTCACCTTTTTCACCATAGCATCAAGAAGCTGGGCTTGGCGAATCTGGTCTTCTAAGGTAGGAGAGACTTGAAGGTTGGCGAGGAAACCTTGAGGAATAACTTGCAGATTAAGTTTGCGGAAAGCTTCACAAAGCTCGGGTTGATAAGGCTTGAGAATCAGACTATTGCAGTAAGCTTTCCTGCTCAAAGCGTCAGCAATCACATTGGCCTTGCCTGGAGTATACTCAATACTCGGATTATACTCTTGAATCATTTCGACCCATCGAGTTTGTTTAAGGTTGAGATTAGGCTGAGTGAAGATGTACTTGAGACTTTTGTGATCAGTGAAAATGTCCACTTTTCTTCCCAATAGAAGATGTCTCCAAGTCAAAAGAGCATGCACAACTGCCGCCAACTCGAGATCATGAGTTGGGTAGTTCTTCTCATTAGGCTTCAATTGGCGAGAGGTATAAGCAACAACTTTCTTCTCTTGCATCAATACTGCGCCAAGACCTTGGAGAGAGGCATCACAAAAGACCTCGTACGGCTTGGATTCATCAGGCGGAGTCAGAACTGGAGCAGTGATCAATTTCTCTTTCAAAGTGTTGAAAGCAATGTCACACTCCGGAGACCAAACGTACTTGACGTGCTTCTGGAGAAGATTTGAGAGAGGCTTCGCGATCTTAGAAAAGTTTTCAACGAATCTTCGGCAACAGCTTGCGAGACCGAGAAAACTGCGGAGTTGCTTCACGTTCTGAGGAGGTTCCCAATTCACAATTGCAGACACCTTCTCAGGATTCACGGCAATGCCCTTGGCAGATATGATATGCCCAAGATAAAGAACCTCATCAAGCCAAAATTCACACTTGGAGAACTTGGCGTAGAACTTGTGTTCTCTGAGCTTATCAAGAACCAAACTCAAGTGCTTGGCATGATCTTCCTTGTTCTTCGAGAAAACCAGAATGTCATCGAGATAGACCAAAACGAAATCATTGGTGTAGGCGTTGAAGATGAAACATCATGCGAGAGAACGTCGGAGGAGCGTTGGCGAGGCCAAAAGACATGACAGTGTATTCATATGAACCAAAGCTTGTTCTAAATGCTGTCTTGGTGATAGAGGCAAAGGTGTCCCGTCTTTCGATGAGATGGTGGATTTCGCTTTGGTGGAAGTCGACTTTGACGATCCGACTACGAACGTGCGAGGACGTCGCGCCTTAGCAATCGCTAAACCAACTCCGAGAGGTTATTGACCACGCCGGAGCACGATCAACCTGACCACGAGGGTCTGTTTCCTGCGAGCAAACGAAGAACAAGCAAGAAACTAAGATTGCAATCTAGATATTGCGAATATAAGATGAAAGCTTTATTGATCAAGGTGGGGTTCTGTGACGCCTTTGTCTGGTTGTTCAACACAAACGAAGTACGCGAAGTTGCAGCTATGGCGAACTTTTAATCTAAACAAAACCCAAAGTCTAAACGATGCCCTAAGGGCTGTATATATGGAGGAAGAGGGGGGAATTTCGTGGCCCTTGGTGGAGGGGTCCGAAATCAACCCTATCTCTTGTTTCCCCACACATACGGACTCTAAAAATAGCCTATACTTATGTATTTCGAAATTACATGGGCCTGGCCCAATAATAAGGTGACGCAGCACCTAAAAGAGCCTCGGGACGAAATTTATGAAGTGGCATCTTGTATATTTCATCCAAGGCTTCATGCACCCATATGGTGGCTTCAAAGTCCTGAAATCATCACTTGTAACTCCGTTCTTGTTTCCCTTGCGCATGCCATCATCTCCATGCTTGTTCTTGCTCCAATGTTCATCCTTCTCCAAGCTAGGCCCTTCATTTGTAAGCAAAACAAATGTATCCAATTTAGGCAGCATCATATTCTCATGAACATTAGAATCATTACAAAGAAACGAAAGTACCTGGTAATTTAGTTGGCGTGCACGAGCTCTAGTAATTGGTCCAGTATGTATAGCAGCAGGGCCTGTGGGTGTAACAATTGTATTGATGTCCTCATCATCCTCCCCTTCTTGAAATGAAGTCGTCCTCGACGAAAGTTCATCTTCCTCACCCAAATAAGGCTTCAAATTTGCAATGTTAAAAGTGGGACTAACCCCAAAATCTGCAGGCAGCTCAAGTTTATATGCATTATCATTTATTTTCTCTAACACCTTAAAGGGACCATCAGCACGTGCCATTAGCTTTGATTTGCGCAAATCAGGAAATCTATCCTTACGCAAATGTAACAAACAAGATCTCCAGGTGCAAACACAACATGTTTTCTACCCTTATCTCCAGCAAGTTTATATTTAGCATTCATACGCTCAATGTTTTCCTTAGTTAACTCATGCATTTTTAAAATCAATTCAGCACGTTGTTTAGCATCAAAATTAACCTTCTCCGAAGATGGAAGAGGCAACAAATCAATAGGTGCACGAGGTAGGAAACCATACACAACTTCAAAAGGGCACATCTTAGTAGTAGAATGCAATGAACGATTATAAGCAAATTCAATATGAGGCAAGCATTCCTCCCACATTTTCTTATTATTCTTCAAAACAGCCCTAAGCATAGTAGACAACGTTCTATTGACTACTTCAGTTTGTCCATCAGTTTGGGGGTGACAAGTAGTACTAAAAAGCAGTTTAGTCCCCAACTTAGCCCATAAACATCTCCAAAAGTGGCTAAGAAATTTAGTATCACGATCTGAAACAATAGTATTTGGCACACCATGCAAGCGAATAATTTCACGAAAGAACAAATCAGCAACATTAACAGCATCATCGCTTTTATGACATGGTATAAATGATAGAGGCGAGGGTCCCGATCTTTCGATGAGATGATAACTATCGATTTGGTGGAGACGACTTTGACAATTCGACTACAAACATGCACGACGTTGCGCCTTAGCAATCGCTAAACCAATCTCCTGAGGTTACTGACGATGCTGGAAGCACGGTCAGCCTGACCACGAAGGTCTATTCCTGCAAGCAATCGAAGAACGAGCAAGAATATGATAAAGCAATCTGAATATTGCAAATATATATGAAGTATTGATAATGGTGGGGATCCGGAAGCGGTCTTGGTCTGGTCGTTGGACACAAACGAAGTACACGAAGTTGCAATGGCTAACTTTTAACTAAACAAATCCCAAGGAAAAGCTACTAGATGGATCTACTTATATAGGAGCAAGGGGTGGCGGCCAAGGAGGTGGGAGGACGTCCCAAGGCAGCCTAAAACTAAATCTAGGTCGTACAAGGCCAATGGGCCCAAGTGGAGGTGATGTAACACCTTTGGACTTGTAGTTTGACTCGGATTCTGCTGCAGCATCAGATTGTTTTGTCCACAACTCAACGCTCCGGACGAATTTGAAGGTGATTCCAATTGGGTTGGAAAGTGCACGAAATCTAGTTTCCAACAAAAAAGAATCACCCAATTCGGAGTCCGTATGAAAAACTTGTGTGCGTTTTGAGTCAGGTATGTCTGTGCAGTCCGAATCTGAATCCAGAACGTGAGAGACTTGGACTCTATCTTCTCTTGGGCCAAAAGTGACGTGAGAGAACTTTTTGGACAGCAAATAAACATCTCTTTCTTCCTTATCTTCATATGTGGATTGTACAAATGTCCCATACACCTGCAATTAGACAAAACACAAAAGTGTGTGAAGTATTTTTGTTCTGGATAACATAAATAGATTATTGAATAGTTTGCACTAGAAATCACCTGACAAATATGCATATATGCAATATTTTTGGTCATATCCAAGGTAGTCATGTCCTCATCAAGGTGCACTTCCCAAGGTTACCAAACAAACGTGCATCACGTAGAGCAATAAAAACAGCACATAAATGTTCCAAATGTTCTTCCAAAGATCTGCTATAAATCAATATGTCATCAAAGTAAACTACCACAAATCGTCCAATGAAAGCACGTAAAACTTCGTTCATTAATCTCATGAAAGTACTAGGTGCATTAGTTAACCCAAAAGGCATGACTAACCACTCATATAATCCAAACTTAGTTTTAAATGCTGTTTTCCATTCATCTCCCAATTTCATACGAATTTGATGGTAGCCACTACGCAAATCAACTTTGGAGAATATTGTAGAGCCACTCAATTCATCAAGCATATCATCTAGCCTAGAAATAGGATGACGATAACGAATAGTAATATTATTAATGCCTCTACAATCAACACACATACGTGATGTACCATCCTTTTTCGGCACTAGAATAATAGGAACAGCACAAGGACTAAGGGATTCGCGTATATAACCTTTGTCGAGAAGCTCTTGTACTTGACGCATAATCTCCTTCGTCTCCTCTGGATTGGTACGGTATGGTGCACGGTTTGGCAGTGAAGCACCGGGAATTAAGTCAATCTGATGCTCAATCCCTCGAATAGGCGGTAATCCCGGTGGCACGTCTTGTGGAAAAACGTCAGCGAACTCCTGCAAAATGTTAGTGACAGCAGGAGGCAAAGAGGAAGGCACGTCCTCGAATGAAAATAATGCCTCTTTGCACACAAAAGCATAGCAAATAGATTTGCTAAAATCTAGCTCATCAATATCAGATTTGGTGGCAAATAAACATGCAATTTTCAATTTAATTTCAGAAGCAACACTAGATGGTTTATTATTAGGCTTCATTTGTTGCTCAAATTCTTTTGCCACAATCTGATTTTCACTCTTATTCTTCTCCTGTTGTGCTTTATTAGCTCTATTAATATCATCTTTCAAAATGGAATCAGGAGTCATAGGAAGCAAAGTAATATTTTTATCCTTATGAACAAGAGTATAGTGATTGTTTCTACCATGGTGTACAGAATTTTTATCAAATTGCCATGGTCTACCAAGTAATAAGGAACATGCTTGCATAGGTACCACATCACAATCAACATAATCAGCATATGTAGAGATACTAAAATGCACACGAACAGTACGTGTTACCTTAACCTTGCCGCTGTTGTTGAACCATTGGATGTAGTAAGGATGTGGATGTGGTCTTGTGGTGAGGGAAAGCTTCTCCACCATCTCCATGCTAGCCAAGTTGTTGCAGCTCCCTCCGTCTATGATGACGCGCACAGAACGTTCCTTCACAACTCCCTTGGTATGGAACAAATTGTGCCTCTGATTTTGCTCAGCTTGTGTGATCTGCACACTCAAAACACGTTGAGCAACTAAACATTCATACCTGTCAGCGTCTTCAGGAGCCATGTATTGCGTTTCATGATCAGAATCATCTCCACCATGTTCTTCACGTGTAATAAGAGCCAAAGTCTCCTCATCATAGTCACTAGCAGACTCATATCCACCATCCGCAGTAGCAATCATCACACGCGGAGATTTGCATTCTCTCGCATAATGACCTCCTCCCTTACAACGACGACAAATAATATCACTTGTGTGCCCTGTTGATGCCATGGAAGAAGAAGAACGCTGTGCAGGCCCCGCAGGTGCGCTCTTGGCAGATAATGGTGGTTGTGCCTATTTTCTTGTATCACGGCTGGAGGTGGCACCGGATGGAGGTGCTGGTGCAGTTGAAGTAGAAGATGCACGTGGTGTCCATGATGAAGGTCGGCCTGCAGAAAAGTTAGTTCGCCCCAATGCTTGTCGATCTTGCACTTCACGTTCAGCTTTACAAGCAAGATGGAATAAACGAGTGATATTAGTATACTCCTTATAGTCTAGAATGGTCTGAATCTCTCTATTTAATCCACCCAGAAAACGTGCAAGTATAGCTTCATTCTCCTCAACAATACCACATCTAATCATGCCAGTTTGTAATTCCTGGTAATATTCTTCTACAGAATTTTTCCCTTGTCTTAAACGCTGCAATTTTTGAAGCAATTCACGTTGATAATATGGTGGAACCCAACGCGTACGCATAGCAGTTTTCAAAGCAGCCCAAGTAGTTGGAATAGGATATAATCTACAATGTTCAGACCACCATACACATGCAAAACTAGTGAAAGCACAAACAGCAGCAGCAACTCGTCTCTCCTCAGGATATTGTAAACATGTAAATCGTTGTTCAGTTTCTAACTCCCAAGTAAGATATATATCAGGAACATATCTACCCTCAAATGGTGGAATATTCAATTTCAGTTTAGGAATATGGACATCATCGCGTACCTGAGGTGGTGGTGCAGGCCTACCATTACGAATATATACCTGAGGTCGACCTGCTGGTGGTGGTACAGGTGGCTGCACGTAGTGTTGATTTTGATCAACCTCATCCTCATAATCTCCCACATAATCATCCTCCTCCGCATCAGCAGCAGGAGCCACAGAAGTATCAACAGTAGCACCAACAGTTTGGCCAAACGCAAGAGGAACACGGCTTGCTCGGCGGAGGTCTGCTTCGCGACGTGGAGGTAGTCGTTGTTGTTGTTGGAGAGGTGCGTTAGGTGCAGCGGGTGGTGGTGGTGGAAGACGCGCGAGCAATTCATTAAACTTGTTATCGAGCTTTGTTTCGAACGTCTTCTCAAAGCCAGTGATCTTCTCCATGGCCTCTTCAAAATTGTTCAGCACATCTTGCACCTGTTCAGTCATCATTTGCTGAAACTTATCATGAAGCTCCTTGTTCGATAAATTCTCCCAGTCAATCTCGTCGGCTTGTGATCCTGGCATGGTTAGCAGCAATAGAAACACACAAGAATATGATCCTACAGACTACGAACAAGTGGTGGTGGTGGGTGTCACAAATCCGTCAAGCAAAACTCAAATTCTTACCAGTTCTTACCCAGCAGCAGGCGGTGATCGGTAACCGTTGTAGTCAAAAACTCTCAAAGCTTGGATAGAGCGATTACCAGGGAGAGTCAAACGCACGACGTAGATGTATGTGGAGCTGGGAAGGCTTATAATATGGTAGCAAAAAGGGTCAGCAATAATCAATTCAGAGATGCAAAGTTGAATAAACGCTCAACGACGGTACTGTGCTGGTCCTAGGCTAGACTGTGCTAGAGACGCGAGCCTAGAACACTAACAAAATCACGGCGCGGCACGTAAACAAGGGAAAAGCACACTCTGAATTTTTTTTTCGCTCTTTTTTTTTTTGCGAAAAATCACTATAATGGCGAGTGTCTCAAAACTCTTCCTAGCTCAAACTGACAGGATGGGCACGAAATTTTTTCGACCAATTTTTTTTTTCGGCTGCCCGGACCCAAAAACTGGAAACGGGTCAAAAAAAACTTCCTATAATGGCACCTGTCTCAAAACACTCAGAAACACCTAAAAATAGGATAGCCAGAAATTTTTTCGAAAAATGCGTTTTCGAAAAATTTTGGGCCTAAACTGAGCGTGGCTACCCGACTCTTTTTTTTTCCGAAACCTACTCCGGCAAGGAAACACGAATCGGAATCTAGATGGATCCCGAAAACAAACCTAATAAGCAAAGAACTCGGATTGGTGGTGGATATATGGTGGTGGTATATGGCAGCGGTGGTGGTAGCGGTGGTAGTATATGGATATGGATCGGTGGTGGTATATGGACACGGATTGGTGGTGGTATATGGATACGGATTCGGTGCGGTGGTGGTAGATGGCAGGGGCGATGATGATGGTGCGGCGGCGGCGTGACAACTTATGACCAGAACTCGAAACTCTAAAAGACTAGACTCTAAGACCAGCAACTAGACACGACGATGCAACCGCAAATTCAACAAAGCAAAACCCTAAAAAGATTATGCAAGGCTCAGATTGGTTCTGATATGATGAACTAACCCTAAATTTTTTTTGTGGCTTTTTCGTGGACTATAGGTATGAAGAGCAGACTCGATCTAAACTACTAAAAACTGTAAAATCTCACCGAGCAACCTGGAAATCTGATACCACTTGATAGAGGCAAAGGTGTCCCGTCTTTCGATGAGATGGTGGATTTCGCTTTGGTGGAAGTCGACTTTGACGATCCGACTACGAACGTGCGAGGACGTCGCGCCTTAGCAATCGCTAAACCAACTCCGAGAGGTTATTGACCACGCCGGAGCACGATCAACCTGACCACGAGGGTCTGTTTCCTGCGAGCAAACGAAGAACAAGCAAGAAACTAAGATTGCAATCTAGATATTGCGAATATAAGATGAAAGCTTTATTGATCAAGGTGGGGTTCTGTGACGCCTTTGTCTGGTTGTTCAACACAAACGAAGTACGCGGAGTTGCAGCTATGGCGAACTTTTAATCTAAACAAAACCCAAAGTCTAAACGATGCCCTAAGGGCTGTATATATGGAGGAAGAGGGGGGAATTTCGTGGCCCTTGGTGGAGGGGTCCGAAATCAACCCTATCTCTTGTTTCCCCACACATACGGACTCTAAAAATAGCCTATACTTATGTATTTCGAAATTACATGGGCCTGGCCCAATAATAAGGTGACGCAGCACCTAAAATAGCCTCGGGACGAAATTTATGAAGTGGCATCTTGTATATTTCGTCCAAGGCTTCATGCACCCATTATGGTGGCTTCAAAGTCCTGAAATCATCACTTGTAACTCCGTTCTTGTTTCCCTTGCGCATGCCATCATCTCCATGCTTGTTCTTGCTCCAATGTTCATCCTTCTCCAAGCTAGGCCCTTCATTTGTAAGCAAAACAAATGTATCCAATTTAGGCAGCATCATATTCTCATGAACATTAGAATCATTACAAAGAAACGAAAGTACCTGGTAATTTAGTTGGCGTGCACGAGCTCTAGTAATTGGTCCAGTATGTATAGCAGCAGGGCCTGTGGGTGTAACAATTGTATTGATGTCCTCATCACTTGGGAATATCTTCTTCACGAATGCGAATCTGGTGATAACCCATACGGAGATCAAGCTTGGAGAATACTTGGGCACCTTTGAGTTGTTCGAAAAGCTCATTGATGTTGGGAAGTGGGTATTTGTTCTTGATGGTCTTCTTGTTCACTGGACGGTAATCAACACAAAGTCGGTCCGTTCCATCCTTCTTCTTCACAAAAAGAACACCACAACCCCACGGAGAAGAACTAGGCCGGATGAGACCCATTTTCTCTTGAATATCGAGTTGCTTCTTCAGCTCCTTCAACTCTTCAGGACCGAGCTTGTAAGGACGTTTGCACACAGGTTCCGTGCCAGGCTCAACATCAATAACGAATTCAACTGGCCGGTGCGGAGGCATTCCTAGAAGCTCTTCTGGAAAGACGTCTTGATATTCGCAAACGACTGGAATTTGAGAGATGGCATCCAATTCACCCCTCTCATTGGGAGAAAACAGACGGATGGTATTATCCCGAGCGGCAAAGACAATTATATCCTCAGACGAATGAGTCAATTGAATCTGCCTGGCTGCACAGTCAAGCTGAGCCTTGTGCTTAGAAAGCCAATCCATCCCGAGAATAATATCAATATCTGAGTTACCAAGAACCATTGGAGAAGCCAGAAACTTGAAATCACCCATCATGATAGAAATATCCGGAACCATCATACTAGAACTCAGACGCCTAGCCGGAGAGACGACTTGCATAGCTCTGGATAAAGCCTTAGTACTAAAATTGTTCTCCGATGCAAATGGGAATGACATGAAGGAATGCGATGCACCAGAGTCAAAAAGTACTTTTGCGGGAATATCATTAACAGGAAGGTTACCCATGATCACATCTGACGAGTCCTCTGCCTGAGCTGCATTCATCAAATTGACCTTGGCATGCTTGGGGTTATGCTTGACCATAGTTGTAGTTGCCGATCTGACAGGAGGAGGAGGAGGAGGAAGACGCCTCTGGTTGAAACACTTGTTGGCATAGTGACCCTTCTGTTGGCACTTGTTGCACGTGACCTCTGAAAGCGGACGATGATATGGAGCACTCGATCTTGGAGCTTGAGACGAAGTCTTGTTCTGAAAGCCAGGGTTGGGTGGGTGGGAAGAACCACTACCACCTTTACTCTTCTGTTGATACGGCTGACGGAGCGGAGTAGGAGGAAGCCAATACTTCTGCTGCTTGGCCACTTGAGTAGAGGAAGAAGGAGTAACATCTCTGACTCGCTTCTTGGAAGCATCACACCTCAACTGAGCAGCCTCTTGCTTCAGTGCCATGTTGTAGAACTCATTGTACCTCACGGGCTCAAAGAGAACAAGAGCGATCTGGATATCTTCTCTGAGACCACCCCTGAACTGGTATATCATGCTCTTGTCATCAGGGACGTCCTGCTTGGCAAAGCGGGCGAGCTTCTGGAACAACTTGTTGTAGTCATAGACAGACAAAGAGCCTTGCTTCAGATTGCGGAATTCCTCACGCTTGCTTTCAACCACGCTCTGCGGAATATGATGAGCTCGGAAATCTCGACGGAAATCATCCCAAGTGATAACACGTCCACCTCTGGAATCCTTGTACTGCTGGAACCATTCTACAGCTTGATCTTTGAGTTGGAAGGAAGCAAACTTGACAAAGTCCTCAGGCCTGACGTTACTGCACTCGAAATGCTTGCACAGACCCACAAGCCAATCGTTAGCATCGGTTGCCTCAACACAATTGCTGAAAGTCTTTGGCCCGTTAGCAAGGAACTGGTTGAGTGTAGCAAAGTGACTCTGATTGCTGCCTTGATTCCCTTGGTTGCCTTGATTGCGCTCTTGGAGAATTTGCATGATCAACTATGTGTTTGCATTGCTTGCGGCCATCACAGCTTGCCATGCCTCCGGAGGAGGTGGAGGTGGTGGCGGATCAGGATTCGGAGTCGTGCACGTTGGAGGAGCCATCCTGAAGAGGTTGATCACCATTAGCACATTGACAGATAAATATTGAAGCTGAAACCGACGGAATGAAAATTGCAACATATAGTCTTCACATCCGAACAAAATGAACGAATGCATTCCTCTTTAAATGGTCACCTATCCATAAATTGAGAAGCCACGTAGAATTAAGGTAGAGAAATAAATCAACAAGGTACGGATCAAGAACGAATAATCGGTAAGAAATCCCAGTCTCAAACCAATATCCGTGGAAGAAGAACTAGAGCTACTAGAATTCCCACCTATGAAACTCTCGAACCTTTCCGGTTGTGCAATCAGGTGTTGGGGATACAGGGGAAGCATAATATCTCACCCAAACTAGCAAATCCTACATCCAACTGTATCCATCCTTCAACACATAACCAAGAAACCTTCGGAAACCATCTACCTCAACCTTCGAAAAGCATCCGTTATACAAGTTATGGCGATACTCCCGAACTCCCGCCCCAGTACTGGGTGGCGTTGAGGTTATCTCACCAACGAACTGCATAAAAGAGATTTTCGATGTCGGTGTACTAAACTCAGGTATTCCAGAACTGCAATGATAAAATTATGATGACAACACCTCAGAGCTCAACTCCCCGGGACACTTCCACTAAACCCCTGACAGGAGGCACCAAGACAATGTTCTCATCATAAAACCATCGGAACGATTCCAAGATACCCGCGTGATTCTAAATTTTTTTTAGTGAAATTTGAGAAGAGAAAAGTCAAAACTCTACGTCAGGATGCCTTACCAGAGCGATGAGGAGACTGGGAAGTAAAAAGAATTCCTAAACTCTCCGATATATAATTCCTAAATGACTCAAAACATTTTTCTAGACACAACTCGGCCGCTAAAAACGATCAAGCAATGGGGCTCCTAAGGTCAGGGAAGGCTCTGATTACCAACTTGTAACTCCCTCGATGCGACTATAGCTCCCACGTGTCAAGGCACGACTTAGAGGCATAATCGCATTGAAGGCATATGTCGCAAGTTAGGCAATCTTCACAACATCCCATGTAATATAAATAATAATAAAGGGGTGATAACATAGTTGGCTTACACTCTCCTCGTCAATCAAGTACATAAATAACATTACATCATCCAAACACTCATGGCCCGACTACGGCGCCAAAATAAAAGAGAACCCAACATGCGACACGGTCCCAATCACCCCCAACTGGGCACCACTACTGATCGTCGGGAAAGGAAACATAGTAACGTTGAGAGTCTTCGTCGAACTCCCACTTGAGCTCATACGCGTCTCCTGGAGCGGAATCATCAGGCCCTGCATCTGGTGTAATAGTAATCCGTGAGCCACATGGACTCAGCAATCTCGCACCCTCGCGATCAAGACTATTTAAGCTTATAGGTAAGGCAAGGTAAAATATGAGTGGAGCTACATCAAGCGACTAGCAAGTATGGTGGCTAACTTATTCGCAAAAGAGAACGAGAAGAGAAGGCAAAGCACGAGCGAGAAACTAGAGAACAACCTGCGCAAACATTACCCCAACACCGTGTCCACTTCCCGGACTCCGCCGAGAAGAGGCCATCATGGAACACACTCAGTTGATTCATTTTTAATTAAGTTAAGGTTCAAGTTATCTACAACCGGACATTAACAAATTCCCATCTGCCCATAACCGCGGGCACGGCTTTCGAAAGTTCAAATCCCTGCAGGGGAGTCCCAACTTAGGCCATGACAAGCTCTCACGGTCAACGAAGGAATAGACCTCCTCCCAAGACGTTCCGATCAGACTCGGTATCTCGGTAATTCAAGACACTTCGACAGGTTAAAACAAGACCAGCAACACCGCCCGAATGTGCCGACAAATCCCGATAGGAGCTGCACATATCTCGTTCTCAGGGCACACTTAGATGAGACTATCTAAGAGTAAAACCAACCCTCAAGTTTCCCCGAGGTGGCCCCGCAGGCAGCTCAGTTCGGACCAACACTCAGAGGGAGCACTGGCCCGGGGGATTTAAAATAAGATGACCCTTGGGCTCCGGTAACCCAAGGGAAAAAGAGGCTAGGTGGCGAATGGTAAAACCAAGGTTGGGCATTGCTGGAAAAGCTTTAATCAAGGCGAACTATCAAGGGGTTCCCATTATAACCCAACCGCGTAAGGAACGCAAACTCCGGGAACATAACACCGATATGACGGAAACTAGGGCGACAAGAGTGGAACAAAACACTAGGCGAGAGGCCGAGCCTTCCACCCTTTACCAAGTATATAGATGCATTAAGATAACAAGATAATATAATGATATCCCAATAAGTAAATAAATGTTCCAACAAGGAACGGCCTTCAATCTTCACCTGCAACTAGCAACGCTATAAGAGGGGCTGAGCAAAGCGGTAACATAGCCAAACAACGGTTTGCTAGGACAATGGTGGGTTAGAGGTTAGACATGGAAATTTGGGAGGCTTGTAAGCAAATGGTAGGCATCGTAGCATTGGCATAGCAAAAGAGTGAGCAAACTAGCATAGCAAAGATAGTAGTGATTTCAAGGGTATGATCATCTTGCCTGCACAGTTGTCAGAGTTGACTGGATCCTCGAAAGCAAACTCAACGGGCTCCTCGTTAGAGAACTCGTCTTCCGGCTCTACCCAAACAAGACAAACAAGCAACAAGGATACAATCAACCACGTGCAAGACCAAGCAATATGATGAAATGATGATATGCTATGCGGAATGAGATGCAGGATGCAAAATGCAAGATATGACAG
The DNA here is from genome assembly GCF_002162155.2 of Triticum dicoccoides. Lineage (NCBI taxonomy): Eukaryota > Viridiplantae > Streptophyta > Magnoliopsida > Poales > Poaceae > Triticum > Triticum dicoccoides. The sequence goes on along the minus strand of NW_021181816.1, from coordinate 22,010 downwards.
GAAATGCATGAACCTGGCCTCAACTTGGAAATCCAAGTGTGCCACTGGAAAGATGAGGTTAAATCGCTTGAAAACGATATAAAGAACACCGAAATCGGAGTTATGGTTTGGAAATGGCAAGCGATTCAAAAATGACACTGGTCTGCGATTTACAGCAAGTAGGCATCTAAATGCAATGCAATGAACATGCTACAGCCACCAAATATGACAACAAAATACATGGAAGGGATGCACACAAGATGCTTAACAAAAGTCTAGCACTGAGCTACGGCCAAATCATCCATTAACAGATTCAAACAAGCATGGCAAAAATGCATATGACGAACAGATCTCAGACTTAATGAAATTAACACTTGCCTGGAATTTCAGATCAGGTAGCCCTCTTCGGAGCAACAAAACTACATGCTACAGGACCTGAACATGACAAAGTAAAGCATGGCATGGAGATACTCAAAGAACTTAACAAAAGTCCCTTAGTGACCTTGAGCCAAAAGGGATCAGAAAATACAATTGCAAGCATGTGAACATAGCAAAAACATAATCAGTTTTCATACTTAGTGAAAACTGATACAAGCTGAAATATAACTCAAGTAGGCATGTTTACGAGCTCGATGCACTCACTATGGTGCAAGTCATGGCAAGACAAGCATACCTCCATCACGAAGGCACAAAATGCAAGCTAGACATGGCAAGAACAATAGCATAGCATGCACGGATCAACTACAACATCACCGGCAAAATTGCAAACAAGTTGACAATCTGCCTAGATTCACAAAGTAGAGCTCGATTGACTGAAGCTAGGTTGCTCCATAATTGCAAAAAAAGACATGGATGGATAGAGCACTACAATATTAACAAAACATCCTTACTGATCATCCTCAAAAGAGGCACGGATCACTAGGAAACAACATGAACATATGGCATCATGAGATAAACCGCTCCAGGACTTAGTGAAATTACTAAGTCCCTGAAAACAGAATTAGCAAGTGCACCACTTTGCAAGCTTGCACTAGTCACCACACACATACTAAAAATACATGGGTTGCACCTATGGAGAGATGACAAAACCCTTAACAAAGCATATGTAGAACTCACGGGCATATCATGCACACAATAATCATGGCAAAAATGACAAAAGTGCTAAACGGAGTAGCAGATCTGACAATTAACTCAAGTAGCCCTCTTCTAACAGCATTTCGGGCATCAAGATGAACACAAATGAAAATGATGCAATATAATGAAATGATGTACTCTCTGAGATGAACATTTTGATATGCTATATGCATGAATCTGAGCTACGGATGCAAAGTTACGGAGTTACAAACATGGGCATATGGATCTGCAATTCTGGGACTTAGAGAAAAAAACGAAGTCAACCTAAAATTTCAGATCTGGATCGCACGCTTCCCGAGGTGGATCCGGGCTCGCCGGCCGGCTGGTCGGTGATGATGGACAGCGGTGGCCGGAGTTAGAGGGAGGAAGAGGCCGGGGCGGCGCCGGCTTGCGGGGCGGCGAAGTGGAGCGGCGAGGCGGCGGAGGGAGCTCGCCGACCTCGGGCGAGCACACGGCGGGGCGGAGGAGCTCCGGGCAGCCGGCGTTGGCTGCGGCGGCGCCGGACGGGAGGAGGACGGCGACGCAGCGAGGCGGTCGGGCGGCGCGGGGAACGGGCCGCGCGGGGGCCCGGTTCGGGCTCGCCCGGGCCGCGGCGGCTGAGGCGATGTGGGCGCAGGGACCGACCAATGACGAGGCGACACATGGCGGCGGAGCTGAATTCGGACGTGTCCTTCGGTGCAGATCTTGTCCAGCGATGCGCGAGGGGATTTTTAGGGTTTCGGAGGTAGGAGGAGATCCAAAAATTGGGGGGGTGTTTAAATAGGGATAGAGGGAGCTAGGAGAGTCCAAATGAGGTGCGGTTTTTGGCCACGCGATCGTGATCGAATGCTCTAGATGATAGAGCAGAGTTAGGTGGGTTTCGGGCCAAATTGGAGGGGTGTTGGGCTGCAACACACACGAGGCCTTTTAGGTCCCTCGGTTAATCGTTGGAGTATCAAACGAAGTCCAAATGATACGAAACTTGACAAGCGGTCTACCGGTAGTAAACCAAGGCCGCTTGGAAAGTCTCGGTCCAATCCGGAAATGTTTAATCCCCACACACGAAAGAAAGCTAGAAATGACCACCGGAGGAGAACGAAGCGCAGGAATGCAAAACGGACAACGGGGAAAATGCTTGAACGCATGAGACGAACACGTATGCAAATGCAAATCATTGAGCCTGGGATTGTCTTCACCCACCTCTTTGCTAAGCTGATTAGTTGTTTCAATGTATTTTAAGTAGAATGTTAATGCTTCTGTAGCAATGTAGGCCTCTGCAATGGAACCTCGGGTCTAGCTCTATTCCTAACATAGCCCTTGAAAGTGCCTAGCCGCCTTTCAATAGGGTACATCCAGTCATACTGTACTGGACCTCTAAGTAGTGCCTCATCAGGTAGATGAACAGCCAAATGCACCAACACGTCAAAGAAGGCTGGAGGATAGGACGCGGATTTGTAGCACATAGGTGCTCCACCCACCGAAATCTTACCCAGCCGTTACTCTCCCTAGATCAAGCCATTAAATGATCGAATCATTTGAACGGGGTTGATACTTTGGATATACAACGAAGTAATACACGAAAGCGGGCCCATGCATTTATTGACCAGTGCATTGGAGTAGATATTGTGCATTTATTGATTTGTGCACTGGTCTGCTGGAAATGTTTTCAGATGACCTGGTTACAATCAATCAATGTTGATGAGGACATCAATACCATTGTTACACCCACCGGCCCTGCTGCTATACATACTGGACCAATTACTAGAGCTCGCGCACGCCAACTAAATTACCAGGTACTTTCGTTTCTTGGTAATGATTCTAATGTTCATGAGAATATGATGCTGCCTAAATTGGATACATTTGTTTTGCTTACAAATGAAGGGCCTAGCTTGGAGAAGGATGAACATTGGAGCAAGAACAAGCATGGAGATGATGGCATGCGCAAGGGGAACAAGAACGGAGTTACAAGTGATGATTTCAGGACTTTGAAGCCACCATAATGGGTGCATGAAGCCTTGGACGAAATATACAAGATGTCACTTCATAAATTTCGTCCCGAGGCTATTTTAGGTGCTGCGTCACCTTATTATTGGGCCAGGCCAATGTAATTTCGAAATACATAAGTATAGGCTATTTTTAGAGTCCGTATGTGTGGGGAAACAAGAGATAGGGTTGATTTCGGACCCCTCCACCAACGGCCACGAAATTCCCCCCTCTTCCTCCATATATACAGCCCTTAGGGCATCGTTTAGACTTTGGGTTTTGTTTAGATTAAAAGTTCGCCATAGCTGCAACTTCGCGTACTTCGTTTGTGTTCAACGACCAGACAAAGGCGTCACAGAACCCCACCTTGATCAATAAAGCTTTCATCTTATATTCGCAATACCCAGATTGCAATCTTAGTTTCTTGCTTGTTCTTCGTTTGCTCGCAGGAAACAGACCCTCGTGGTCAGGTTGATCGTGCTCCGGCGTGGTCAATAACCTCTCGGAGTTGGTTTAGCGAATGCTAAGGCGCGACGTCCTCGCACGTTCGTAGTCGGATCGTCAAAGTCGACTTCCACCAAAGCGATATCCATCATCTCATCGAAAGACGGGACACCTTTGCCTCTATCAAGTGGTATCAGTTTTCAGGTTGCTCGGTGAGATTTTACAGTTTTTCGTAGTTTAGATCGAGTTTGTTCTTCATACCTATAGTCCACGAAAAAGCCACAAAAAAAATTAGGGTTAGTTCATCATATCCGAACCAATCTGAGCCTTGCATAATCTTTTTAGGGTTTTGCTTTGTTGAATTTGCGGTTGCATCGTCGTGTCTAGTTGCTGGTCTTAGAGTCTAGTCTTTTAGAGTTTCGAGTTCTGGTCATAAGTTGTCACGCCGCCGCCGCACCATCATCATCGCCCCTGCCATCTACCACCACCGCACCGAATCCGAATCCATATACCACCACCAATCCGTGTCCATATACCACCACCGATCCATATCCATATACTACCACCACTACCACCACCGCTGCCATATACCACCACCATATATCCACCACCAATCCGAGTTCTTTGCTTATTAGGTTTGTTTTCGGGATCCATCTAGATTCCGATTCGTGTTTCCTTGCCGGAGTCGGGTAGCCACGCTCCGTTTAGGCCCAAAATTTTTCGAAAACGCATTTTTCGAAAAAAATTCTGGCTATCCTATTTTTAGGTGTTTCTGAGTGTTTTGAGACAGGTGCCATTATAGGAAGTTTTTTTTGACCCGTTTCCAGTTTTTGGGTCCGGGCAGTCGAAAAAAAAAAATTGGTCGAAAAAATTTCGTGCCCATCCTGTCAGTTTGAGCTAGGAAGAGTTTTGAGACACTCGCCATTATAGTGATTTTTCGCAAAAAAAAAAGCAGCGCAAAAAAAAAGAGCGCAAAAAAAAAAGAGCGAAAAAAAAAATTCAGAGTGTGCTTTTCCCTTGTTTACGTGCCGCGCCGTGATTTTGTTAGTGTTCTAGGCTCGCGTCTCTAGCACAGTCTAGCCTAGGACCAGCACAGTACCGTCGTTGAGCGTTTATTCAACTTTGCATCTCTGAATTGATTATTGCTGACCCTTTTTGCTACCATATTATAAGCCTTCCCAGCTCCACATACATCTACGTCGTGCGTTTGACTCTCCCTGGTAATCGCTCTATCCAAGTTTTGAGAGTTTTTGACTACAACGGTTGCCGATCACCGCCTGCTGCTGGGTAAGAACTGGTAAGAATTTGAGATTTGCTTGACGGATTTGTGACACCCACCACCACCACTTGTTCGTAGTCTGTAGGATCATATTCTTGTGTGTTTCTATTGCTGCTAACCATGCCAGGATCACAAGCCGACGAGATTGACTGGGAGAATTTATCGAACAAGGAGCTTCATGATAAGTTTCAGCAAATGATGACTGAACAGGTGCAAGATGTGCTGAACAATTTTGAAGAGGCCATGGAGAAGATCACTGGCCTTGAGAAGACGTTCGAAACAAAGCTCGATAACAAGTTTAATGAATTGCTCGCGCGTCTTCCACCACCACCACCTGCTGCACCTAACGCACCTCTCCAACAACAACAACGACGACTACCTCCACGTCGCGAAGCAGACCTCCCCCGAGCAAGCCGTGTTCCTCTTGCGTTTGGCCAAACTGTTGGTGCTGCTGTTGATACTTCTGTGGCTCCTGCTGCTGATGCGGAGGAGGATGATTATGTGGGAGATTATGAGGATGAGGTTGATCAACATCAACACTACGTGCAGCCACCTGTACCACCACCAGCAGGTCGACCTCAGGTATATATTCGTAATGGTAGGCCTGCACCACCACCTCAGGTACGAGATGATGTCCATATTCCTAAACTGAAATTGAATATTCCACCATTTGAGGGTAGATATGTTCCCGAGGCTATTTTAGGTGCTGCGTCACCTTATTATTGGGCCAGGCCCATGTAATTTCGAAATACAGAAGTATAGGCTATTTTTAGAGTCCGTATGTGTGGGGAAACAAGAGATAGGGTTGATTTCGGACCCCTCCACCAAGGGCCACGAAATTCCCCCCTCTTCCTCCATATATACAGCCCTTAGGGCATCGTTTAGACTTTGGGTTTTGTTTAGATTAAAAGTTCGCCATAGCTGCAACTTCGCGTACTTCGTTTGTGTTCAACGACCAGACAAAGGCGTCACAGAACCCCACCTTGATCAATAAAGCTTTCATCTTATATTCGCAATACCCAGATTGCAATCTTAGTTTCTTGCTTGTTCTTCGTTTGCTCGCAGGAAACAGACCCTCGTGGTCAGGTTGATCGTGCTCCGGCGTGGTCAATAACCTCTCGGAGTTGGTTTAGTGAATGCTAAGGCGCGACGTCCTCGCACGTTCGTAGTCGGATCGTCAAAGTCGACTTCCACCAAAGCGATATCCATCATCTCATCGAAAGACGGGACACCTTTGCCTCTATCAAATGCCATGGCATTGAATATTGCAATGTACTACTGATTCCTTGTGAATTTGTGGAGAGATTGGTGCTGGCATAAAGATCTAAATTTTGGAAATAATAGAGTGGTTAGCACTGACAGTGCACTTGGTCTACAACACACTTTTGTAAACCAAAAATTACATGGGCCAATAAGATAAAAACTGACAATACATCACGTCAGCAACACATTTGCAAATTTGAGCATAAGAAATTCATCAGGTTTGAACATATATTGTAGGGGTCAAGCTTACAGAGAAGGTCAGTGTATGAAGCTTGCTGGATCGTCAATTAGATATGCCCTGATCCTAAAACTGACAATACATTGTGGCAACAAGTACATAACAGCTAACTACAGACAACATAGATTCAGTGAACAAGTGAGAAGTAGAAAAAAGAAGCTTGCATCAGCGATCGTGCTTCTTGGGTAGATAATTAGCTACTAATGAAACTGGGAATTAATGCTCTGAATTGGTAGTGACAGGCAAGAATAGTTAAGTCCGCGCTTGCAAGAAAATTCACAGCCTAATTTTGATTAGCTGGAAACAACTCCCTTCATCAGACCCATAGATGCACAAAAAAACACTGCCCCATCATACATGATTCACCATATAGTTAACTTGACATTGAATCTTGATGCACTGATTTCAAATAACATGGTTCGTCAGCAAATACATTCCAAGACGGGTAGATCCATCAGCAAATTTATAAGATTGGCAGTGATAATACTTGATGAAATTGTTCTATGATGCATCAAAAAATACTTACAATTACAGATCCATCAACAACTCACTAATCAGGCAATATAACTACTCGATGGAGCACTATGTGGAATTTCAATGATAAAGTTACATTGATTAATCACCAAAATTTCAAACAAGACCACGACAGTTCACCCCAAATTCTTCATGCAAAACCTACTAATTTTCCAGATTTGTCCTCGTCGAAAAAAATAGATTTGAACACCACAAATCTGATCTCGTACAAAAAAATTCTGGGAAACTTTTCAGAGATAAAAGATGAGGAAAGAAAATGACTTGGAGAAGAGCTCACCGAAACAATCTGATCTCATAAAAAATTCCTGGAAACCTTGAGAGAAAAATCAAGAAAGAAATATTTCAGAGAGAAATAACGAGGAAATAAAATGACTTGAAGAACCCTCCAGATCGGTCCTTGCCTGCTTGCTGGCCTTCATCCCCGAAGTCTGAGCCCGTGACGGATCTGCAGTGACAGCTCGTCGGCATCATGCTTCCATAGTACCCGGATTCATCGGTGGCCGAGTGCAGGGTGGCGTGGGAGCTCGGATCCGTCGGTGGATGGGGGCGATGTGGCAGCGGAGCTTTGTCCCGAGCGCCGGCGATACGTGGGTGGCGTTGGAGGGTGCCAAGGGGCACATCGGCACGGGTTGGAGGGTGCCAAACACCACGAACAAGTAGTTTTGTTTTATAGGAAATAACTGAATGCAAATATCAAGCGGTGGATTCAAGGAGGTGCTTTGATTGAATAAAATGGGCAAAGTATGAACTCACCTGGTGATGCTCGCAGTTGTAGAAATGTTTGTTGGGGTTCTTCTTGGTCTGGGAGACCCACCAGTGCACTGCATGTCGCCATTGTTGCACCACGGGCAGCGGATGAGAGGAAGAGGAGCCTGCTCCTAGATGTAGGGTGCGAGTGAGCACACATGTTGCCGGATCTAGTACATCGCCTGGTTTAGATCGAGACGGAGCAAAAAAAAAGGGGAATGGAATGACCTTTGAGGAAGAGGAACAGTGCGAGGCAGGAGGAAATATCAAAGACTACGGCATGGTAAATGAGAGCAGGTGGGGGCTTGGTGGACCAGCGTCTCCCCTGCTGGTGGGTCCAGCTTGTACAAAAGTGCATGCATATACAAGCAGTTTTGTTCCAGGTACTTCAGGGATACAGAACTTAATACAACGCATTTAAACCAAGTGACCCGAATCTACATGCGGGTGAACGATGGTGATGTGGGTGGGTGGAGCACCTAGGTGCTCCAGTGCATTTTCCCTGGAGGATATATCTTCTCAAGGTTGCATAGGATAGTTGGTATTTTGTCTCTAAGACACTCCAAAGCATGTATCCTGCTATATCTACTTCAGAGTTCCCTGAAGAATTGTCTCAACTCTGCAATTGCTCTGTATAAGTCAGGGCGGCCCAATCCTCTAAGGATAACAGGTAAAACCATTTGAAGTAGGATGTGGCAGTCATGAGTTTTCAACCCTTGCACCTTGTTTCCATCTGCACTGACTCTCCTTTCAGGGTTGGAAGCAAATCCATGTGGGAATCTCACACGTGATAGGACCTCGCAGAATTCTTTTCTTTTTACCTTGTCCAAGACGTACACAACTAGTGCCATATCCCGTGGTTTACCTTCATCTTCCACATGCAAATCCTTTCTGATACCCAAGTGTTCTTTTCCTAGATCTTAAGGTATCTTTTGTCTTGCCTTCAATATTAAGAAGTGTGCCGATAATGTTGTGATACGTCTCCAATGTATCTAAAATTTATGAAGTATTGATGCCATGTGTACAATATTTTTATATGATTTTGGTATGATTTGATTAGAAGTAACCCGGACTGACGCTGTTTTCAGCAGAACTTCCGTGATGTTATTTTTGTGCAGAAATAGAAGTTCTCGGAATGCAATGAAAATCAACGGAGTTTTTTTCTGGAAAAAATGAAAAATACTGGAACAAAAATCTACCGGAGGGGAGTCATGGGGGACCCACGAGGGTGGGGGCGCGCCCACCCCCTAGGGCACACCCCCTGCCTCGTGGACTCCCCGAGGGCCCCCCTGGCGTGAAATCAACGCCAACTTCTCATATAAATACAGAAACCTCCAAAAATTAACCTAGATCGGGAGTTCCGCCGCCAGAAGCCTCCGTAGCCACCGAAAACCAATCTAGGCCCTCTCTGGCACCCTGCCGGAGGGGGCCATCATCACCAGAGGGCATGGAAAGAGGATCCCGAAGGGGCCATCATCGTCATGAAGGCCAAGGACCAGAGGGAGAACCTCTCCCCATCCAGGGGGAGGCCATGGATGGGGAATCATCGCCGTGGTGATCGTCTTCATCAACATCACCATCATCATCACCATCCTCATCTCTTTTACATGGTCCACTCTCTCGCACCCCGCTGTAATCCCTACTTGAACATGGTGCTTTATGCCACATATTGTGATCCAATGATGTGTTGCCATCCTATGATGTTTTGAGTAGATATCCTTTGTCGTTGGGTTGATTGATGATCTAGATTGGTACGAATTGTATGTTTAATTTTGATGAGTCAATTATAGTGGTGGTGCTAGAACTTGATGCAAACGGTCACTTTAGTGCTACAAGTTGTGGCATACATCAAAGTGGTGTAAAAACTTGGCTTCGACGTGCAAATACAATGCTTATCTCGCTTGTATACGAAATCAACGCTGGCTAGGCGCATGGGGCCCACTTTCAGCCACTGGACCGGTAGAAGGGGGTGCAGGACTTATTTTTTCCAGAAACACCCTCAAAATATTTAGAAAAAAGCTGTTGACATGGGATTTTTTAAAATCTAAGACCAGTGGGTCCCGTCTGTCGGGAGGGAGTGAAAATTAAACTAAAAATTTTGGCCGTAGAGAATGGAACCCACGATCAGCACCAAACATGCAAGTCGGCTAGCCAATGCACCCATCACGCTACCTAGCTTACCCTGGATAAGGACGTTATATGTACTTGTATGCATGATTAACTTAAATGGGTTGCCCATAATGCGGCCAAATTTTCACCAGTTTGTTTTTCATTTATTTTTCTAAAATGTAGTCATAAAAATTACGTTCAATAATTTATTGTTATAAATATTCGACCTACGAACAATGATTATTTAATAAAGAAACAAAATATACATCCGTGTATTATACAAAAAATGTAGTTAATATGGAAAATAATTAATCAATAAAAATATCACACTGATGAGGACATCAATACCATTGTTACACCCACAGCCCCTACTGTTACATATACTGGACCAATTACTAGAGCTCGCGCACGCCAATTAATTTACCAGGTACTTTTGTTTCTTGGTAATGATTCTAATGTTCATGAGATTATGATGCTGCCTAAATTGGATACATTTGTTTTGCTTACAAATGAAGGGCCTAGCTTGGAGAAGGATGAACATTGGAGCAAGAACACGCATGGAGTTGATGGCATGCGCAAGGGGATCAAGAACGGAGTTACAAGTGATGATTTCAGGACTTTGAAGCCGCCATAAGGAGTGCATGAAGCCTTGAACGAAATATACAAGATGCCACTTCATAATATTCGTCCATAGGCTATTCTAGGTGCTGCGTCACCTTATTAATGGGCCAGGCCCATGTAATTTCGAAATACTTAAGTATAGGCTATTTTTACAGTCCGTATGTGTGGGGAAACAAGAGTTAGGGTTGGTTTCGGACCCCACCCTCAAGGGCCACGAAATTCCCCCCTCTTCCTCCATATATACAGCCCTTAGGGCGTCGTTTAGACTTTGGGTTTTGTTTAGATTAAAAGTTCGCCATAGCTGCAACTTCGCGTACTTCGTTTGTGTCCAACGACCAGACCAAGACGTCACAGAACCCCACCTTGATCAATAAAGCTTTCATCTTATATTCGCAATATCCCGATTGCAATCTCAGTTTCTTGCTTGTTCTTCGTTTGCTCGCAGGAAACAGACCCTCGTGGTCAGGTTGATCGTGCTCCGGCGTGGTCAATAACCCTCGGAAGTTGGTTTAGCGATTGCTAAGGCGCGACGTCTCGCACGTTCGTAGTCAGATCGTCAAGGTCGACTCCCACAGAAAACGATAGCCACCATCTCATCGAAAGATCGGGACCCTCGCCTCTATCAAGTGGTATCAGATTTCCAGGTTGCTCGGTGAGATTTTTACAGTTTTTCGTAGATTAGATCGAGTCTGTTCTTCATACCTACAGTCCACGAAAAAGCCACAAAAAAAATTAGGGTTAGTTCATCATATCCGAACCAATCTGAGCCTTTGCATAATCTTTTTAGGGTTTTTGCTTTCTTGAATTTGCGGTTGCATCGTCGTGTCAAGTTGCTGGTCTTAGAGTCTAGTCTTTTAGAGTTTCGAGTTCTGGTCATAAGTTGTCACGCCGCCGCCGCACCATCATCATCGCCTTGCCATCTACCACCATTGCTTATCCGCCACCGCTCTGAATCCGTATCCATATACCACCACCAATCCGTATCCATATACCACCACCAATCTGTATCCATATACCACCACCGCTACCATATACCACCACCGCAGCCATATACCACAACCATATATCCACCACCAATCCGAGTTCTTCTCATATTAGGTTTGTTCTTGAGATCAATCTAAATTCCGATTCGTGTTTCCTTGCCTGCGTAGGTCTCGAAAAAAAAAAGAGTCTGGAGACCCCCGGGCAGTTTTTAGGCCAAAATTTTCACGGGTAAATTTTTCCCTATCCTATTTTTAGGCTTTTCTGAGTCTTTTGAGCCACGTGCCATCATAGTGATTTTTTGTCGCACTTTTTCATCGTCGCTGCCCTGATTTCCGAAAAAAAAGTGAAAAAAATAATTTCGTGCCCATCCTATCAGTTTGACGAGGGAAGAGTTTTGAGACACTCGCCATTATAGTGATTTTTCGCAAAAAAAAAAAAGAGGAGCGCAAAAAAAAAAGGAGCGCAAAAAAAGAGCGAAAAAAAAGAGAGTTCCAGAGTCTGCTTTTCCCTTATTTACGTGCAGCGCCGTGATTTTGTTAGTGTTCTAGGCTCGCGTCTCTAGCACGGTCTAGCCTAGGACCAGCACAGTACCGTCGTTGAACGTTTATTCAACTTTGCATCTCTGAATTGATTATTGCTGACCCTTTTTGCTACCATTCTATAAGCCTTCCCAGCTCCACATACATCTACGTCGTGCGTTTGACTCTCCCTGGCAATCGCTCTATCCAAGCTTTTGAGAGTTTTTGACTACAACGGTTGCCGATCACCGCCTGCTGCTGGGTAAGAACTGGTAAGAATTTGAGATTTGCTTGACGGATTTGTGACACCCGCCACCACCACCATGATGAGGACATCAATACCATTGTTACATCCACAGCCCCTACTGCTACATATACGGGACCAATTACTAGAGCTCGCACACACCAATTAAATTATCAGGTACTTACGTTTCTTGGTAATGATTCTAATGTTCATGAGAATATGATGCTGCCTAAATTGGATACATTCGTTTTGCTTACAAATGAAGGGCCTAGCTTGGAGAAGGATGAACATTGGAGCAAGAACAAGCATGGAGATGATGCCATGCGCAAGGGGAACAAGAATGGAGTTACAAGTGATGATTTCAGGACTTTGAAGCCACCATAATGGGTGCATGAAGCCTTGGACGAAATATACAAGATGCCACTTCATATATTTCGTCCTGAGGCTATTATAGGTGCTGCGTCACCTTTTTATTGGGCCAGGCCCATGTAATTTCGAAATACATTAGTATAGGCTATTTTTAGAGTCCGTATGTGTGGGGAAACAAGAGATAGGGTTGATTTCGGACCCCTCCACCAAGGGCCACGAAATTCCCCCTCTCTTCCTCCATATATACAGCCCTTAGGGCACCGTTTAGACTTTGGGTTTTGTTTAGATTAAAGTTCGCCATAGCTGCAACTTCGCGTACTTCGTTTGTGTTCAACGACCAGACAAAGGCATCACAGAACCCCACCTTGATCAATAAAGCTTTCATCTTATATTCGCAATATCCAGATTGCAATCTCAGTTTCTTGATTGTTCTTCGTTTGCTCGCAGGAAACAGACCCTCGTGGTCAGGTTGATCGTGCTCCGGCGTGGTCAATAACCTCTCGGAGTTGGTTTAGCGATTGCTAAGGCGCGACGTCCTCGTACGTTCGTAGTCGGATCGTCAAAGTCGACTGCCACCAAAGCGATATACATCATCTCATCGAAAGACGGGACACCTTTGCCTCTATTAAGTGGTATCAGATTTCCAGGTTGCTCGGTGAGATTTTACAGTTTTTTGTAGTTTAGATCGAGTCTGTTCTTCATACCTATAGTCCACGAAAAAGCCACAAAAAAATTAGGGTTAGTTCATCATATCCGAACCAATCTGAGCCTTTGCATAATCTTTTTAGGGTTTTGCTTTGTTGAATTTGCGGTTGCATCGTCGTGTCTAGTTGCTGGTCTTAGAGTCTAGTCTTTTAGAGTTTCGAGTTCTGGTCATAAGTTGTCACGCCGCCGCCGCACCATCATCATCACCCCTGCCATCTACCACCACCGCTTATCCTCCACAGCTGTCATATACCACCACCGCTGCCATCTACCACCATATATCCACCATCAATCCGTGTTCTTGTCATATTAGGTTTGTTTTCGAGATCCATCTAGATTCCGATTCGTGTTTCCTTGCCGGAGTAGGTTTCAGAAAAGAAAAAAAGAGTCCGGAAACCACGCTCCGTTTAGGCCCAAAATTTTTCGAAAACGCGTTTTTCGAAAAAAAATTCTGGCTATCCTATTTTTAGGTGTTTCTGAGTGTTTTGAGATAGGTGCCATTATAGGAAGTTTTTTTTGACCCGTTTCCAGTTTTTGCGTCCAGGCAGTCAAAAAAAAATTTGTCGAAAAAATTTCGTGCCCATCCTGTCAGTTTGAGCTAGGAAGAGTTTTGAGACACTCGCCATTATAGTGATTTTTCGCAAAAAAAAGCAGCGCAAAAAAAAGAGCGCAAAAAAAAGAGCGAAAAAAAAATACCAGAGTGTGCTTTTCCCTTGTTTACGTGCCATGCCGTGATTTTGTTGGTGTTCTAGGCTCGCGTCTCTAGCACAGTCTAGCCTAGGACCAGCACAGTACCGTCGTTGAGCGTTTATTCAACTTTGCATCTCTGAATTGATTATTGCTGACCCTTTTTGCTACCATACTATAAGCCTTCCCAGCTCCACATACACGTCGTGCGTTTGACTCTCCCTGGTAATCGCTCTATCCAAGCTTTGAGAGTTTTTGACTACAACGGTTGCCGATCACCGCCTGCTGCTGGGTAAGAACTGGTAAGAATTTGAGATTTGCTTGACGGATTTGTGACACCCACCACCACCTCTTGTTAGTAGTCTGTAGGATCATATTCTTGTGTGTTTCTATTGCTGCTAACCATGCCAGGATCACAAGCCGACGAGACTGACTGGGAGAACATGACGAATAAGGATTTGCATGATAAATTTCAGCAAATGATGAGTGAACAGGTGCAAGACGTGCTAAACAGATTTGAAGAGGCCATGGAGAAGATAGATGGCATGGAGAAGACGTTCGAAACAAAGCTCGATAACAAGTTTAATGAATTGCTCGCGCGTCTTCCACCACCACCACCCGCTGCACCTAACGCACCTCTCCAACAACAACAACAACGACTACCTCCACGTCGCGAAATAGACCTCCACCGAGCGAGCCGTGTTCCTCTTGCGTTTGGCCAAACTGTTGGTGCTGCTGTTGATACTTCTGTGGCTCCTGCTGCTGATGCGGAGGAGGATGATTATGTGGGAGATTATGAGGATGAGCTTGATCAAAATCCAAACTACGTGCAGCCACCAGCACCACCACCAGCAGGTCGACCTCAGGTATATATTCGTAATGGTAGGCCTGCACCACCACCTCAGGTACGAGATGATGTCCATATTCCTAAACTAAAATTGAATATTCCACCATTTGAGGGTAGATATGTTCCTGATATATATCTTACTTGGGAGTTAGAAACTGAACAATGATTTACATGTTTACAACATCCCGAGGAGAGACGTGTTGCTGCTGCTGTTTGTGCTTTCACTAGTTTTGCATGTGTATGGTGGTCTGAACATTGTCGATTATATCCTATTCCAACTACTTGGGCTGCTTTGAAAACTGCTATGCGTACGCGTTGGGTTCCACCATATTATCAACGTGAGTTGCTTCAAAAATTGCAGCATTTAAGACAAGGGAAAAATTCTGTAGAAGAATATTATCAGGAATTACAAACTGGCATGATTAGATGTGGTATTGGTGAGGAGAATGAAGCTATGCTTGCACGTTTTCTGGGTGGATTAAATAGAGAGATGATAGAGGCAAAGGTGTCCCGTCTTTCGATGAGATGATGGATATCGCTTTGGTGGAAGTCGACTTTGACGATCCGACTACGAACGTGCGAGGACGTCGCGCCTTAGCAATCGCTAAACCAACTCCGAGAGTGATGAGGACATGACTACCTTGGATATGACCAAAAATATTGCATATATGCATATTTGTCAGGTGATTTCTAGTGCAAACTATTCAATAATCTATTTATGTTATCCAGAACAAAAATACTTCACACACTTTTGTGTTTTGTCTAATTGCAGGTGTATGGGACATTTGTACAATCCACATATGAAGATAAGGAAGAAAGAGATGTTTATTTACTGTCTAAAAAGTTCTCTCACGTCACTTTTGGCTCAAGAGAAGATAGAGTCCAAGTCTCTCACGTTCTGGATTCAGATTCGGACTGCACAGACATACCTGACTCAAAACGCACACAAGTTTTTCATACGGACTCCGAATTGGGTGATTCTTTTTTTGTTGGAAACTAGATTTCGTGCACTTTCCAACCCAATTGGAATCTACTTCAAATTCGTCCGGAGCGTTGAGTTGTGGACGAAACAATCTGATGCTGCAGCAGAATCCGAGTCAAACTACAAGTCCAAAGGTGTTACATCACCTCCACTTGGGCCCATTGGCCTTGTACGACCTAGATTTAGTTTTAGGCTGCCTTGGGACGTCCTCCCACCTCCTTGGCCGCCACCCCTTGCTCCTATATAAGTAGATCCATCTAGTAGCTTTTCCTTGGGATTTGTTTAGTTAAAAGTTAGCCATTGCAACTTCGTGTACTTCGTTTGTGTCCAACGACCAGACCAAGACCGCTTACGGATCCCCACCATTATCAATACCTCATATATATTTGCAATATTCAGATTGCTTTATCATATTCTTGCTCGTTCTTCGATTGCTTGCAGGAATAGACCTTCGTGGTCAGGCTGACCGTGCTTCCGGCATCGTCAGTAACCTCAGGAGATTGGTTTAGCGATTGCTAAGGCGCAACGTCGTGCACATTTGTAGTCGGATCGTCAAAGTCGTCTCCACCAAATCGATAGTTATCATCTCATCGAAAGATCGGGACACCCTCGCCTCTATCAGCTGATTATGTTGATTGTGATGTGGTACCTATGCAAGCATGTTCCTTATTACTTGGTAGACCATGGCAATTTGATAAAAATTCTGTACACCATGGTAGAAACAATCACTATACTCTTGTTCATAAGGATAAAAATATTACTTTGCTTCCTATGACTCCTGATTCCATTTTGAAAGATGATATTAATAGAGCTAATAAAGCAAAACAGGAGACGAATAAGAGTGAAAATCAGATTGTGGCAAAAGAATTTGAGCAACAAATGAAGCCTAATAATAAACCATCTAGTGTTGCTTCTGAAATTAAATTGAAAAGTGCATGTTTATTTGCCACCAAATCTGATATTGATGAGCTAGATTTCAGCAAATCTGTTTGCTATGCTTTTGTGTGCAAAGAGGCATTATTTTCATTCGAGGACGTGCCTTCCTCTTTGCCTCCTGCTGTCACTAACATTTTGCAGGAGTTCGCTGACGTCTTTCCACAAGACGTGCCACCGGGATTACCGCCTATTCGAGGGATTGAGCATCAGACTGACTTAATTCCCGGTGCTTCACTGCCAAACCGTGCTCCATACCGTACCAATCCAGAGGAGACGAAGGAGATTATGCGTCAAGTACAAGAGCTTCTCGACAAAGGTTATATACGCGAATCCCTTAGTCCTTGTGCTGTTCCTATTATTCTAGTGCCGAAAAAGGATGGTACATCACGTATGTGTGTTGATTGTAGAGGCATTAATAATATTACTATTCGTTATCGTCATCCTATTCCTAGGCTAGATGATATGCTTGATGAATTGAGTGGCTCTACAATATTCTCCAAAGTTGATTTGCGTAGTGGATACCATCAAATTCGTATGAAATTGGGAGATGAATGGAAAACAGCATTTAAAACTAAGTTTGGATTATATGAGTGGTTAGTCATGCCTTTTGGGTTAACTAATGCGCCTAGTACTTTCATGAGACTAATGAACGAAGTTTTACGTGCTTTCATTGGACGATTTGTGGTAGTCTATTTTGATGATATACTGATTTATAGCAGATCTTTGGAAGAACATTTGTGATGAGGACATCAATACAATTGTTACACCCACAGCCCCTGCTGCTATACATACTGGACCAATTACTAGAGCTCGTGCACGCCAACTAAATTACCAGGTACTTTCGTTTCTTGGTAATGATTCTAATGTTCATGAGAATATGATGCTGCCTAAATTGGATACATTTGTTTTGCTTACAAATGAAGGGCCTAGCTTGGAGAAGGATGAACATTGGAGCAAGAACAAGCATGGAGATGATGGCATGCGCAAGGGGAACAAGAACGGAGTTACAAGTGATGATTTCAGGACTTTGAAGCCACCATAATGGGTGCATGAAGCCTTGGACGAAATATACAAGATGCCACTTCATAAATTTCGTCCCGAGGCTATTTTAGGTGCTGCGTCACCTTATTATTGGGCCAGGCCCATGTAATTTCGAAATACATAAGTATAAGCTATTTTTAGAGTCCGTATGTGTGGGGAAACAAGAGATAGGGTTGATTTCGGACCCCTCCACCAAGGGCCACGAAATTCCCCCCCTCTTCCTCCATATATACAGCGCTTAGGGCATCGTTTAGACTTTGGGTTTTGTTTAGATTAAAAGTTCGCCATAGTTGCAACTTCGCGTACTTCGTTTGTGTTCAACGACCAAACAAAGGCGTCACAGAACCCCACCTTGATCAATAAAGCTTTCATCTTATGATGAGGACATGACTACCTTGGATATGACCAAAAATATTGCATATATGCATATTTGTCAGGTGATTTCTAGTGCAAACTATTCAATAATCTATTTATGTTATCCAGAACAAAAATACTTCACACACTTTTGTGTTTTGTCTAATTGCAGGTGTATGGGACATTTGTACAATCCACATATGAAGATAAGGAAAAAAGAGATGTTTATTTGCTGTCCAAAAAGTTCTCTCACGTCACTTTTGGCCCAAGAGAAGATAGAGTCCAAGTCTCTCACGTTCTGGATTCAGATTCGGACTGCACAGACATACCTGACTCAAAACGCACACAAGTTTTTCATACGGACTCCGAATTGGGTGATTCTTTTTTTGTTGGAAACTAGATTTCGTGCACTTTCCAACCCAATTGGAATCACCTTCAAATACGTCCGGAGCGTTGAGTTGTGGACGAAACAATCTGATGCTGCAGCAGAATCCGAGTCAAACTACAAGTCCAAAGGTGTTACATCACCTCCACTTGGGCCCATTGGCCTTGTACGACCTAGATTTAGTTTTAGGCTGCCTTGGGACGTCCTCCCACCTCCTTGGCCGCCACCCCTTGCTCCTATATAAGTAGATCCATCTAGTAGCTTTTCCTTGGGATTTGTTTAGTTAAAAGTTAGCCATTGCAACTTCGTGTACTTCGTTTGTGTCCAACGACCAGACCAAGACCGCTTACGGATCCCCACCATTATCAATACCTCATATATATTTGCAATATTCAGATTGCTTTACATATTCTTGCTCGTTCTTCGATTGCTTGCAGGAATAGACCTTCGTGGTCAGGCTGACCGTGCTTCCGGCATCGTCAGTAACCTCAGGAGATTGGTTCTGTTTCTTGTTCTACTAATCATGACAGGATCCAGAGTCAATTCATGGGCTTTGTCGATCGCGGGAGACGTGCCACCACCTTTGCAAATACCACAACCGTCACGAGAGGTGCACAAATATCCAAATGCACATGATCAGGTTAATGTATCTATACCACCATTTAATGGCCGTTTTAAACCTGCTTTATATATTGAATGGGAGTTCGACATAAAAAATATATTTGCTTCCCATAATTTCAATGAACATAAAAAGGTTAAGGTTGCGGTTGGTTCTTTCACTGGTTATGCTTTGGTTTGGTGGAGTGAATATTGTCGGTTACACCCTGATTATATACCTACTACTTGGGATGATTTGAAACTTGCCATGCGACATACTTTCGTCCCTGCTTATTATACTCGTGACATGATTAAGAAGTTGCAACACTTAAAACAAGGTAGTGAAACTGTAACAAAATACTATGATGATTTACAAACTACCTTGTTGCATTCCTCTTTAGAAGAAAGTGAAGATGATTTTATGGATAGATTTTGGGGAGGATTAAACCGTGATATTCAAGAGATACTAATTCATGAAGAGTGTTATCCTATGGACCATTTGTTTCATCTTGCTTGCAAAGCTGAACAGGAAATAAAACGACGTGTTGGCCACGAGGAGAACAAGCGCACGGTGCACATTCCAAGAGTTGATATGATTGTTCCTTCAACTACTAGGCATACTATGACAACCACATCTGTTGTTGTCAGGACTACATCACCTCCACCATGTGACGCATCGCCCCCGAGAGTGGCTACATCATCTGAGTTGATCATAAGAGGTAATGACAAAGGTACTGATCTTCCATCTCTACATGAGAATGATGAATGCCTTGTCAATTTGAATGCACCATCTGATGAGCTACCCACTACTTTGATCACACCACCTATTTTAGAGGACTACGTTGATAATTTGACTTTGCCATGTGATCAAACAACTGAAATACCAACAATTTTGAGTGCACCCATTGAATTAACTATTGATGCAAAAGAACCAATGTTTAATCATTTTGATATGACCTCTAATCTTGGTGATGATTCTGTGTTGAATGACTTATTGCATGTTTGCTTATTTAAGCATGTTGTAGCATGTAAATTTGATGCAAGTAAGGTTTATTCACCAATGTTGGGATGGTTTAATGATGAACATTGTCAATCTTTTGAAATGAATAAGAGATTCACTTATATGTGCAAACTGAGTTGCAACATTTTCATGCCTTCTACTTCTTGTGCTAATTTTTTGGCTTTAGATTTTATGAACTATGCAAGTTACTCATCTATTCATGTGTCATCTATGCAAAAATCAAGGGAAGTAAAAATGGATGACATATACATATACAACATGTACACCTTGTCTCTTTTGTTAGCCACATTTCAGATTAAGCAACGCCGAGGACGGCTTTATTTTCAAGAAGGGGAGGATGATGAGGACATGACTACCTTGGATATGACCAAAAATATTGCATATATGCATATTTGTCAGGTGATTTCTAGTGCAAACTATTCAATAATCTATTTATGTTATCCAGAACAAAAATACTTCACACACTTTTGTGTTTTGTCTAATTGCAGGTGTATGGGACATTTGTACAATCCACATATGAAGATAAGGAAGAAAGAGATGTTTATTTACTGTCTAAAAAGTTCTCTCACGTCACTTTTGGCTCAAGAGAAGATAGAGTCCAAGTCTCTCACGTTCTGGATTCAGATTCGGACTGCACAGACATACCTGACTCAAAACGCACACAAGTTTTTCATACGGACTCCAAATTGGGTGATTCTTTTTTTGTTGGAAACTAGATTTCGTGCACTTTCCAACCCAATTGGAATCACCTTCAAATTCGTCCGAAGCGTTGAGTTGTGGACGAAACAATCTGATGCTGCAGCAGAATCCGAGTCAAACTACAAGTCCAAAGGTGTTACATCACCTCCACTTGGGCCCATTGGCCTTGTACGACCTAGATTTAATTTTAGGCTGCCTTGGGACGTCCTCCCACCTCCTTGGCCGCCACCCCTTGCTCCTATATAAGTAGATCCATCTAGTAGCTTTTCCTTGGGATTTGTTTAGTTAAAAGTTAGCCATTGCAACTTCGTGTACTTCGTTTGTGTCCAACGACCAGACCAAGACCGCTTACGGATCCCCACCATTATCAATACCTCATATATATTTGCAATATTCAGATTGCTTTATCATATTCTTGCTCGTTCTTCGATTGCTTGCAGGAATAGACCTTCGTGGTCAGGCTGACCGTGCTTCCGGCATCGTCAGTAACCTCAGGAGATTGGTTTAGCGATTGCTAAGGCGCAACGTCGTGCACGTTTGTAGTCGGATCGTCAAAGTCGTCTCCACCAAATCGATAGTTATCATCTCATCGAAAGATCGGGACACCCTCGCCTCTATCAGAGAGGTTATTGACCACGCCGGAGCACGATCAACCTGACCACGAGGGTCTGTTTCCTGCGAGCAAACGAAGAACAAGCAAGAAACTGAGATTGCAATCTGGATATTGCGAATATAAGATGGAAGCTTTATTGATCAAGGTGGGGTTCTGTGACGCCTTTGTCTGGTCGTTGAACACAAACGAAGTACGCGAAGTTGCAGCTATGGCGAACTTTTAATCTAAACAAAACCCAAAGTCTAAACAATGCCATAAGGGCTGTATATATGGAGGAAGAGGGGGGAATTTCGTGGCCCTTGGTGGAGGGGTCCGAAATCAACCCTATCTCTTGTTTCCCCACACATACGGACTCTAAAAATAGCCTATACTTATGTATTTCGAAATTACATGGGCCTGGCCCAATAATAAGGTGACGCAGCACCTAAAATAGCTTCGGGACGAAATTTATGAAGTGGCATCTTGTATATTTCGTCCAAGGCTTCATGCACCCATTATGGTGGCTTCAAAGTCCTGAAATCATCACTTGTAACTCCGTTCTTGTTCCCCTTGCGCATGCCATCATCTCCATGCTTGTTCTTGCTCCAATGTTCATCCTTCTCCAAGCTAGGCCCTTCATTTGTAAGAAAAACAAATGTATCCAATTTAGGCAGCATCATATTCTCATGAACATTAGAATCATTACCAAGAAACGAAAGTACCTGGTAATTTAGTTGGC